>NC_135979.1:29687312-29870596 GCF_053455715.1 Rhinoraja longicauda
GTTGGAGTAACTCAGCGAGACAGGCAGCATCTCTGGAGATAAGGAATGGGTGACGTTTCGGGTCAAGACCCTTCTTCAGACCCTTCTGTACGGAGTATGTACCTTCTCCACGACCTGCGCGGAGTTTTTCTGTGATCTCTGGTTCCCTCACACACACCAAAGACGTATAGGTTTCTAGGTTAATTGGCTTGGTATAATTGTAAATCATCCCTAGTGTGGGGTCAGCTCGGACTCGGTGGAACGAAGGGCCTATTTCTGCGCTGTATCTCAAAACTAAACTAAAATATAACATTATCCATAAATACAATCAAGTACAATAGGTAGAGCAAAGGGGAAGAAAGTGTGCAGAATATAGTTCTCAGCATCAGCTCCATAATGGTAATAAGTATTGCATTGTACAATTACACAATTCTGTAATATCAAAGACATTCCTTTGGCTGTGTAAATGAATTTCCCATGAACATTATGAAAAGCCACAATAACCCTCTAGTCACAGCCAATGCAACAGTACTTTGAACATTCATCGGCTATATTTTATTCTATTACAGCAACAAAATGTAGATAAATTATGTTAGATTATATTGAGAGTGGTGGGAGGCGGTGATAATTCATTACATTTATTTCACCCATGAGGGTTTTGGTTTCAAACCCATCCAACTAAGAGGGAAAGTTTCAACTCCATTCCAAATGTCACGTATCACTCAAGGTTTGGTATTAATTGGCTGTACACTGGTATTTTCACATGGAGCACTTACATGGATGACTGCTGTAATGTCCTCTGTAAGACCCTGTTGTGGCTAGCACAATGAATACACGCCCGACATCTTGTAAGAAGATTTTATTACTGATTCTTCATCAAGAAACTTATGGAAGGTCCCCTGACCTCAGTCACAAGGCACTAGCCCATTGGCCCTAGAAGGTCACCTGACCTCAGTCACAAGGCACAAGCCCATTGGCCCTAGAAGGTCACCTGACCTCAGTCACAAGGCACAAGCCCATTGGCCCGCTTCTGCTCTTGGCCTCAAGGGGGCACTGGCATTTACATTATGTAAATTACATTACATTCAGTCTGAAGAAGGGTCTCGACCCGAAACGTCACCCATTCCTTCTCTCCCGAGATGCTGCCTGACCTGCTGAGTTACTCCAGCATTTTGTGAATAAATGGCATTTACATTACATATACATCACATCTCCCCCTTTACTTTACTTACATCACATCTCCCCTTCAACGTTGGGGTCAAAACTAATAACTTGAAGCTTTAATCAATTTAATGTGGATGAAACACCACAAACAACACAATGCTCTTCAAACTTTGGGCGGCACGGTAGCGCAGCGGTAGAGTTGCTGCTTTACAGCGAATGCAGCGCCGGAGACTCAGGTTCGATCCTGACTACGGGTGCTGCACTGTAAGGAGTTTGTACGTTCTCCCCGTGACCTGCGTGGGTTTTCTCCGAGATCTTCGGTTTCCTCCCACACTCCAAAGACGTACAGGTATGTAGGTTAATTGGCTGGGTAAATGTAAATGTAAAAATTGTCCCTAGTGGGTGTAGGATAGTGTTAATGTACGGGGATCACTGGGCGGCACGGACTTGGAGGGCCGAAAAGGCCTGTTTCCGGCTGTATATATATGATGATATGATATGATATGATGATATGATACAAAACTACCAACTTTACATAACAAGCCGTGCCGGGGGTTTGGACAATCGGCCACTTCTCGTGCAAGTCGTATTTCCAACCCGTTCTGTGTGGTATTTATGTTGTATGCGTGTGTGGCTTGACACGCTTTGAGCCGGTTCCTCCACCACAGGACCTTGTGATGCGGCCTGTGATAGTCCTCTTGAATCTGGGAGACTAGCTCCTTCTGGGAGAGGGAGTCCTCCTTGTGGGAGAGTGCTCGCGCTGGTCTGCTGCGTGTTGCCAGGGCATTGCTCAGCTGCTTCGTGCGCAGGTCGTATGTCCTTCCTGTTTCTGCGGAACTCAGTACCGCTCGGTGTAGAGATGATGTAGCTCCGAGGGGACAGGTTTTCTCTTGCAATGCGGCCACGTTGCCACTCGGTTGGTTTGGCACGATACCACACCTGTTGTTGTTGTTCCAGGCGCGGCAGCGGTTCGACGCTTGCCTTCTCATTGAAGTATGCTGCCTGTTTTTCTTGCCGGGCGACCAGTTGTGGTCCCATGGGAGGGACATGATGTGGCAGTAAGAGCGATAGAGGCGATGGCAATTTGCTTGTTAACAGTCTACTGTTCAGTAACTGTGAGGGGGCATAGCCGCCTGTCCCGTCAAGGGGGGCATTGTGGTATTCGAGGATGGCATACATCGGGTCACGGCCGCTGCGTTTTGCTTTTTTCATGAGACCTTTTATAGTTTGTACACAGCGCTCTACCTGCCCGTTGCTCTGTGGATATATGGGACTTGAGGTGACATGGGCAAATTCCCAGTCCTCCTGGAACCTTCGAAACTCAGCACAGTCAAATTGTCTCGCGTTGTCTGTCATCACCAAGTCAGAAATGCCATTCCGGGCAAACATGCCCATCGTCTCACGTATCACCGAATGTGACGTCATTTCTGTCAACTATGCTATTTCTGGGTACTTGGAGTAATAGTCCACTACAAGCAAATGGTCAACTCCATCCAGATGGAAGATGTCTGCTCTGACCTTAGGCCAAGGTCTGCTGGGGATGAGGTGTGGTTGTAGCGGCTCGCTTGCTTGTGCTTTCCTAGTCGCCTGGCATATCGAGCATGTTCCCATTGTGTCCTCAATCTGTGCATTCATTCCTGGCCACGCAAATAATTTGCGGGCTGGTTGTTTAAGTTTCACTACTCCCAGATGTGATTCATGTAGTGCGTTCAGCATCTGCCTCCGTATGCTTTGGGGGACTACGATTCGGTTTTCCCTCAAGACTAATCCATCGACTTCAACCAGCTCGTCATGGTATGTATGAAACGGAGTCAAGTTCGATGGCAAATCACGCCTGTTACTAGGCCAACCCTTTCTTATATACTCGCACAACAGTGTCAGGGTTTGATCTTTTTTTGTTTCAACTCTGAACTGCGCAAGACGCTCGTCTGACATGTGTAGGATGGCTTCTACAGCCAGTATCACGATCGGCAGTGTGATGTGCTCTTCCGCAGGTGTGTGTGCACGGGGCAGCCGGCTCAGGGCATTGGGGACAAACATTTCACGTCCCGGCTTCCACCATATTTCCATGTCGTACCGTAGCAGGTACATTCGTATTCGCTGGAGTCTGGGGCTTAATTTGTGTAGCGGCTTGGCGAGCAAGCCCACTAATGGCTTGTGGTCAGTAAGGATTACTGTGCGCTGACCGACGATGAAGTCATGAAACTTTCTGCACGCGTACAATATGGAGCACAGCTCCTTCTCTAAAGTCGCATCATTGCGCTCGGCCGCGTTCACACGTCGTGATGCATATGCAACCGGTCTCTCGTCTTGCATTAGGACCGCTCCAAATCCACTGTTGGAAGCGTCTGTGGCAATTGAAACGGGCGCGTTCACATCGTACAGTTTGAGTATGGGTGGCGATGTGAGAAGACACTTCAGCTTGTCTACTGCCTGTCTGTGCTTCTGTTCAAAATGCCACGCTACTCCCATTACCTTTAGCTGTCTAAGTGGGGCGGTGATCTCCGAGAGGTTCGGAATAAACTTGGCCATGTAGGTGACCATCCCCAAGAAAGTTTGCACTTCCGCCTTGTTTGTCGGATATGGCATTTGTAGCATGCTGCTGACACGAGATGGGGCTTCGTGACACGCCTGCTTGCGAGATGACGTGTCCCACATATTCAATCTCGTTTGAGCGCATTACCGACTTTCTGGGATTGAGCTTTAGGCCGGATTCTTTCACCCATTCGAGTAGGGCTTTCACCCTTGCGTCATGTTGTGCTGCATTCACACCCCAAATGAGAATGTCGTCCACGACTATCTCCACCCCTTCTAAATCGCCAAACTCTTCCTGCATCCATCGCCCGCTGCCAAATCTCACTTGCGGATGAGATGCCAAATGGAAGGACGAGGGATCGGTATCTCCCGAAAGGAGTATTAAATGTGGTCAGACGCGAGCTATCGTCGCTCAGTGGGAACTGCCAGTACCTACTTGTAGCGTCAAATTTCGAGAACCATTCTGCCTTCGGCATGCGGGCTGCAATGTTCTCGAACGTCGGCATCGGGAAATGCTCCCTAAGAATGGCCGCATTGAGGTCACGTGGGTCAAGGCATATGCGGACTTCGCCATTAGGCTTTCTAACCACAGTCGTTGAATTCACCCAATCTGTCGGTTCGCGCACGGGCGTTATGACTCCCAAATTTTCCATTGCCACTAATTCGTCCTTGACCTTATCCCTGATCTTATAGGGGATAGTGCGGGGTGGGTTTTGTTTAGGTTGCACGTTTGCTTGGAGCGCTATGTTGTACTCATGTCTTTTTAGCCTCCCAGCCCTTGGAAAAGCTCGCGGTTTTCCTCAATGATCTTCGCAGTGTATAGTGGGCTTGCTCACCAAGCCGCTACACAAATTAAGCCCCAGACTCCAGCGAATGCGAATGCACCTGCTACGGTACGACATGGAAATACGGTGGAAGCCGGGACGTGAAATGTTTGTCCCCGATGCCCTGAGCCGGCTGCCCCGTGCACACACACCTGCGGAAGAGCACATCGCACTGCCGATCGTGGGGCACAAGCCCATTGGCTTTAGAAGGTCACCTGACCTCAGTCACAAGGCACAAGCCCATTGGCCCGCTTGTGCTCTTGGCCTCAAGGGGGCACTGGCATTTACATTACATATACATCACATCTCCCCCTTTACTTTAATTACATCACAACTGCTAAGCCAAATAGCAATGACATCTAAACTCAGCAAGGCATGTACTGAAACAGGAACAGACACGTTTTGTGGGGCCATTTTAATAGCAGATTTAAGGCGCGTCCTTTGAAGATTCATTATGCCATCATCAGGGCGACGCGGTGGCACAGCGGCAGAGTTGCTGCCTTACAGCACTTGCAGTTCCAGAGACCCAGGTTCGATCCTGACTACGAGCGCTGTCTTTACAGAGTTTGTACGTTCTCCCCGTGACCTGCGTGGGTTTTCTCCGAGATCTTCGGTTTCCTCCCACATTCCAAAGACGTGCAGGTTTGTAAGTTAATTGGGCTTGGTATAAATGTAAATTGGTCCTAGTGTGTGTAGGACAGGGTTAGTGTGCGGGGGTTCACTGGTCGGTGTGGACTCAGTGGGCCGAAGGGCCGGTTTCCACGCTGTATCTCTGAACTAAACCAGATTCCGAATTAACTCCCACTAAATTTCCATGGATTTCTGACCATATATGAAGAACACTGAAAATTAGGTGGGGATTTCATACACATTTCGTCAACTTCACTGATATTCAGACCACTGATAGTGCCTTCCTTGTGGAATTTGGGGATTGTTTTCCCCAAGTTGGTTGGCTGGTATGTAATTATTACAAATATGTTATATATTGTGCAGTAAACAATTACAATAGTAAACAGCAACATTCAGTATATTCACTTATAATGAATTAAAAGAAACTTGGCAATAACTAAATCTGGAGGATCTTTGGACTCGAGGTTCAATTACTGCCTCCAATCTCATGGTGAGAAGCCAGTCATCCAGTATTTATTGAACTTTAACATTGCTTGGCACACTGTCAGAATCATTCACCCCTCTGTCTTCACAACCCTCGCATGTATCATGTTGATTAAACGAATCATGCTGCCTTGCACAGCAAAACCTTTGTAAATCTCAGCAGCTCATGGCTGGAAAGCAGAAGCACACTGAGCTCTCCAGCAACAGTGCATCACTTAAACAAGGCGCATGTCACCACCAATTTCTACATGTCATGTTCAGTGAAAATATGGAAGAGATTCGCCAGATGTTGCCACAGTTGGAGAGCTTTAGTTGTTTAGTTCAGAGATACAGTGCAGAAACAGGCCCTTTGGCCCACCGAGTCCACGCCGACCAGCAATCCCCACACACTAACACTATCCTACACACACTTGGGACAATTTACATGTACACCAAGCCAATTAGCCTACAAACCTGTATGACTTTGGAGTGTGGGAGGAAACCGGCATTTCCCGGAAAAACCCCACGCAGGTCACAGGGGGAACGTACGAACTCTGTTCAAACACCACCTGTAGTCAGGATTGAACCCGGGTCTCTGGCGCTGTGAGGCAGCAACTCTACCGCTGTGCCACACAGTCGTGTGGGGAGGTTAGATAGACTGGGTTTGTTTCCCCAGGGGAGAGGCGGTTGAAGGGTGACCCGATAGCGGAACATAATAGTAGCAGAGGCAAAGATAGGGGGGGGGGGATAATCAAGTCCTTTCTCCCATTGCTAGGGGTATCAGAAGCAAGAGCACATAGGCTTAAGGTGAGAGGAAGGAGGTTTAAAGGTGATCAGAGAGGACAGTTGTTTCCACACAAGGAGTGGCTGACATCTGAAACAAGCTGCCAGAGGTGGTGGAACCAGATGCAATGACTCCAGTTTTTAGATTTCTTTTAGATTTAGAGATACAGCGTGGAAACAGGCCCTTCGGCCCACCGGGTCCGCGCCGCCCAGCGATCCCCGCACATTAACACTATCCTACACACATTAGGGGGGATTTTTACATGTGCCCAGCCAATTAACCTACATACCTGTACCTCTTTGGAGTGTGGGAGGAAACCGAAGATCTCGGAGAAAACCCACGCAGGTCACGGGGAGAACGTACAAACTCCGTACAGACGGCGCCCGTAGTCAGGATCGCACCTGAGTCTCCGGCACTGCATTCGCTGTAAGGCAGCAACTCAACCGCTGCGCCACCGTGCCACCGTGCCGCTAGTTAAGATGCATTTAGACAGACACTTAAGGAAGCAACGCATAAAGGAGCTAATGTTACCAGATGGGATTTGTATAAATGGGCAGAAAGGTTGGCACGAGCATGATGGGCTGGATATATGTGACTGTATGCCGGGTGTTGTGATTTGTGGTACTAGGTCTGATCTTTGCCGGAAGCTGGCCTTGAGAAGATGTTTGAAGTTCTGAATCACTCCGAACACCCTCAGGTTGAAACAATGCCGGCAATCGGGGTTAGCCCGGTCTGCCAACATGGTTTCAATGCCACTGCTTGTAGTCGAGATGTTCTACATGGAAAGATGGTCAGTTGATCTGGATAACTCTTCACACCAATGCAAGAACTTCTGGAAAAATGGATCAAACTTCATTAACTCAGCAGGTCAGGTGTCTCTAGAGCACATGGATAAGCAACTTTTCAGGTCAAGACCTTTCATCAGACTAAGTGTAGTAGTGGGGACAAAGCTAGAATAGAGTTGGGGGTGGGACAAAGCCACACAGGTCACCTTTTCATGTTCTCCAGAGATGCTGCCTGCCCCGCTGAGATACTTCAGCGTTTTGTTTTCTTGCTCAAGATTCCAGTATCACCAGTTCCTTGAGTCTACTCTGTCTTCAAATTCCATCCCTTTTCCCCACCTCTATCATAACAGTTGCAAGATGCCATTAGGTGCAGTTGTTGATGAATCATAATAATCAATCACTGCCACTTAGTGCAGAGAACATTCTGAAGTCTTTTGGAGAAAGAAATTAAGTTGTTTCTGTCCTTGCAATTAGCATCAGGGGACCGCTAGGAGATTGTTATATCTAAAGCTGCAATGTTACAATGCACTCTCGGATGGTATCAAGTGTTCTTTCACATCCACTTGAAATTACAGAAGCAACTTATTTTCCCTCCCTGTAAAATATATACAGGAACCTCCTTCAAATCTTCTAGACCCAGGAGTTTATCCTTAATCCTGCTCTTTATCCTTAAAAGCAGAGGGGAACAATAACAGTTCCACTTAAATCATCCATCATCTCAGAGCTAGCTTAGCTCGTGAAGGACACCAGGCAGACTTGTTGTTCCTGCTGTGGTAAACTATTTAACTCAGAAGCAAATCTAATTAAAATTTGTCTTTCTAACAATTACGTGACCCATTCGTAGTCTTCGTCTCATAGCTTTCTTTAAAAACAAGTCTATATTTACTTCATTCTTTGCACTTAATACCAAAATCAACTCATTAGAATTCCTGGTATACAGCGTCTTATTTATTCAGCACTTGCTTTCCCACATTTTATTAAAACCTAATCAATCCTCCAGAGTCATGGCCACTTTGTACGGAGGGGAGGGGAGGGGAGGGGAGGGGAGGGGAGGCTGCTGCACCAATGCAGGAGAGGTTTGGGCCCAACGGGTTCACTTGGTCTCGTAACAATTAAAACTCCACATATCAACACATTCTACCTGCTTATGGCCTACCCATTGAGAATTGATATTTAAGAGTATAATTGAGCAGTGCTAATTTTAGTTTAGTTTAGAGATACAGCACGGAAACAGGAGACCACACCAGCCAGCGGTTCGTGCACATTAACACTATCCCACACACACTAGGGACAATTTATCATTTTTACTGAAGCCAAATAACCTACAAACCTTTAAAAGAGAGTTAGATAGAGCTCTAGGGGCTAGCGGAATCAAGTGATATGGGGAGAAGTTGGGCACGGGTTACTGATTGTGGTAGCGCAGCGGTAGAGTTGCTGCTTTACAGCGAATGCAGCGCCGGAGACTCAGGTTCCATCCTGACTACGGGTGCTGCACTGTAAGGAGTTTGTACGTTCTCCCCGTGACCTGCGCGGGTTTTCTCCGAGATCTTCGGTTTCCTCCCACACTCCAAAGACGTACAGGTATGTAGGTTAATTGGCTGGGTAAAATGTAAAAATTGTCCCTAGTGGGTGTAGGATAGTGTTAATGTACGGGGATCGCTGGGCGGCACGGACTTGGAGGGCCGAAAGGGCCTGTTTCCGGCTGTATATATATGATATGATATGATCACAATGAATGGCGGTGCTGGCTCAAAGGGCCAAATGGCCTCCTCCTGCACCTATTTTCTATGTTTCTATATTTCTAAATCTGTGCGTCTTTGGAGTGTGGGAGGAAACCGGAGCACCCGGAGAAAAACAGGAAGAATGTACAAACTCCGTACAAGCAGCACCCGAGGTCAGGATCGAACTCGGGTCTCCGGCGCTGCAAGGGCTGTGAGGCAGCAACTCTACCGCTGCGCCACCCATTGATCTACCTCAGCAAAGAGGAAGCTGATGGAACTTTATTACATTCCAAAACAGTGAGGAATGTGGAATCCTCGGTGGTGGATGTTTATCTTAACTTTTATGTGGTTGTGTGTCTTGTTGCTTTTCACTTAATATGGCTGTATGGTAGTTCAAATTTCACAGTACCTTAACTGGTACACGTGACAATAAACTGACCTCGAAACCTTGACTCCATGGTCATAAGATTATAATTGAGAACCCAGCTCAGTGAGCAGGCTGTTGCTACTGAGGGTCCAGTCCTCAGAGAACATTGTGGCAGCTGGAGATCAAGATATGGGGACAATAATACACTTAACGATCCTTGAAAATTGCTGCACAACCCGGTTGTGTTACTCCAGCATTTGCCTTTCTTTGCCAGACCAAATCAATAGAATGCTGGCTGTGGGAGATTCAGATCTGGGAACAATTATGCATTTAATCATCCACCAGGGTTAGGATGAGAGTCCTAGCATTGATCAGTGGACCCTACCTCGTTCCATATTTGAAGACCTTGTACCCGATCCAAATTTCCATCCGATAGACCGAGTCTTGTTCTTCAGTCAGATCTGCTAGACTTTACTTTTAACTTTAAACTTTAGAGATACAGAGTGGAAACAGACCCTTCGGCCCATCTAGTCCGCGCTGACAGTGCTCATCCTGTACACTAACATCATCCTGCACACCAGGGCCAATATACAGAAGACAAGTAACCTACAAACCTGTATGTCTTTGGAGTGTGGGAGAAAACCGGAGCACCCGGAGAAAATCCACAGTCACGAGAACATACAAACTCCATACAGACAGCACCCGTAGTCAGGATTGAACCTGGGTCCCTGGTGCTCTAAGTCAGAAACTCTACCGCTGCATGATCGCCCACTGTTAATAATGTTGAATAATATTGATAATGTTCATTGTGGCGATATCAACTCATTGTCTCATTCAGTTGATTTGGTCTGGCAGAATCCTTTCCAAAGACACAATGCTAGATTAACTCAAGGCAGCATCTGTGAAGAATTTTCCTCGAGGCAGAAACTTTTCGGAACAAGTTGATAACTTTTCATGTGGTGATCAGAACTCACACAAGAGCTCATTAGCTGAGTTATTTGGCTGCAATGCCTTTTGATTGGGTTGCGCAAAGAGAAAATAATACTGCACGGTAGCACAGCGGTAGAGTTGCTGCTTTACAGCGAATGCAGCGCCGGAGACTCAGGTTCGATCCTGACTATGGGTGCTGCACTGTAAGGAGTTTATACGTTCTCCCCGTGACCTGCGTGGGTTTTCTCCGAGATCTTCGGTTTCCTCCCACACTCCAAAGACGTACAGGTATGTAGGTTAATTGGCTGGGTAAATGTAAAAAAATTGTCCCTAGTGGGTGTAGGATAGTGTTAATGTGCGGGGATCGCTGGGCGGCACGGACTTGGTGGGCCGAAAAGGCCTGTTTCCGGCTGTATATGATATGATATGATATGATATGATATGATAAAGGAGAAAGGGTCCCGACCCAAAACGTCACGCATCCATTTTCTCCAGAGACGCTGCCTGACCCACTGAGTTACTCCAGCTTTTTGTGCCTATCTTTAGCTACTAATACTACTTTTCAGAAGCAAAAACTGCTGTCTTTTCAATGCACAGGTGCAGCACACAGCTCACCCACACAGTACAAATGATACAGCTTCCCAATCTGCTGACTCGATGTATACCCAGTCAAGCAGAATTAGTTATCCATGTTGTACAAGCTGCACATAAATTAAATGCAGATTTCCGATTCTAGAGACATGTTAGAGTTCTCTCCTACATGCATGTTAAACAGTAAAGTTTTCTGCAGTCATGGCTAACTCATCCCACAAACAATGAACCAGTCCAAAGCTCTGTAGTCCAGTCACAATGTAGACATTAAATAACTGCAAATGCTGGCTAACACGCGGAAGGACACAACGCATTAGAGTAAAGTTACTCCAGCACTTTGTGTCCATCATCAATACTCCAGTATACATTTCACTTGTCCAACAGTGAACAAAATCACCCAATTCCACGCAGGGCGAGTGTGGCCCTGACCACACTTCACACAAGATTTGTGTTTAGCTCCATTCAATTTCCCATTGCTTCATCAATGCGGCTTGTCCACTGTGCGGTCAGGTATGGGAACGACTGCAGTCTTCAGTTTCATTTCAAGTTCCTTCAATAAAGAAACATTCTTTGTGTATTCCTCTCCAGAGATGCTGCCTGACCCGCTGTATTACTCCAGCATTTTGTGATACCATGAAACATTCTTTGCTCAGATGGCACTGAGGTTTGAGCTGATAGAGTCTCTTGCCCAGATTACGGGAAACCGAGAACCATAGGTCAGAGGTTTAAGGTGAGGGGGGGGAAATTTAATAGGAATCTAAAGGGTAACTTTTTTCACGCAAAGAGTGGTGGGTGGAAACCAAAGATACTAGAGGAGCAAGATAGACCACTCGACCATAAATACCGTAGTATGTCACGGCGCCATTTTAGTAGGCAGAAACTTGCAGAAACATTTTAAAAGAAAAATAACAAAAATCTGTGAATTCATAGATGCGATATATTCTGCATTTTAATGGTATCATCACACATACTGATCCCCCAAAACACTGATTACACTGCGAGAGGCATAGCGAACGGCGGGTTTTGCCTACTAAAATGACGGGCGTTACGCTCCTTTGCCTACTACACTTCAGTATAGGCGATTTCTACAGAATGGTTCATCTTGTTCCTCTAGTATCTTTGGTGGAAACTGACCATTCGGCCCACCGAGTCAGCGCTTACAGTAATCATCCTGTACACTAACACTATCCTACATGCCACGGACAATATCCAGAAGACAAGTAACCTACAAACTTGTACCTCTTTGGAGTGTGGGAGAAAACCATAGCACCCGGAGAAAACCCATGCGGTCACGAGGAGAATGTACAAACTCTGCACAGACAGCACCCGTGGTCAGGATCGAACCTGGGTCCCTGGCACTGTAAGGCAGAAACTCTACCACTGCACTATCGTGTGGCACCGTGCTGCTGGAGGAGGTAGTTGAGGCAGGGACTATCGCAACATTTAATAAACATTTGGACAGGTATATGGATAGGATAGGCTTAGAGGGATGTGGACCAGAAGAAGGCAGGTGGGACTAGTGTAGATGGGACATGTTGGTCAGTGTGGGCAAGTTGGGCCAAAGAGCCCATTTCCATGCTCTATGACTGTATGAATCTATGGCCAATATACAAATACCCAGTGTAAGCCTTAACATTATCATCTTGGGCTCAACTTAAAGCACCATTTTACATTTATGAAGAAAAAACTGTACACAGAGCAAATTCTCAATTTCTATTCCAATTTCAGCTACACATTCGGTATGTTTTGGGGGAATTTGTTTTTTTAACAAGCTGCTTTCTTGAATAGGTGACGTACCGGGTCGAGACCCTTCTTCAGATTGAGAGTCGGGGTGAGGGAAACGAGAGATATCTGTCGGGACTCGACCCGAAATGTCACCTATTCCTTCTCTCCAGAGATGCTGCCTGACCCATTGAGTTACTCCAGCATTTTGTGTCTATCTTCCGTTTAAGGCAGCATCTGCAGTTCCTTCCTATGCAATTGCTCCAGTGGTTTGGGCGCTTTTTTTGCTCCGGATTCCAGAACACTGTAATCTCCCGTGTGTCCATTTGTAAACGTCGGTCCCTTAACGCTAACGGCGCGGTTCTTTTCTCAAGCTAATCCCGCCAAGGTCCAAACTCACCCACAACGCCTCAATGAAACTGCCTTTTCACCACCGCAGCGCGATGGCTTTTATCTGCCTTTAACCTTTACGGAGCCAAGTGCAAATTCAATCAGTAAAAAGCGCTGGGATTCAAAGGCAGAGCAATTATCATGCTAATGATTATCAATAGCCTTGCTGTCTAAAACAGTCCGTTAAAGTTGCCAAAGAAACTGCAGCTGGTGGTGTCAGCCTCAGTTTGCACAAGGCATTGGATATTTGTAACTAAAGTGTAAATATCCTTCCTCTCCCAAATTACTTCACACCACTGCCTTTGTCAGAACTTTACAAATAAATATTCGCCACAATTTATCAATGCATCTTTTCAGACTCAGTGTATCTTTTTTTAAGAACCGATCACTCCCTGGGTTACACCCGACCCGGGTAAAACAAGCAAAACCTCAGAAGGGTGTGTAGGCCAAGTCAATGGATATTTTCTTACGGCAGAAATAGGAACAAAGAAACATAGACAATATGTGCTGGAGTAGGCCATTTGGGCTATTGAGCCAGCACCGTCATTCAATATGATCATGCAAAATCAGTTGCTTCTTTTTCCCCATATCCCTTTATTCCGTTAGCCCCAAGAGCTAAATCTAACTCTCTCTTGAAAACATCCAGCGAATTGGCCTCCACTGCCTTCTGTGGCAGAGAACTCCACTGATTCACAACTCACTGTGTGAAAATGTTTTTCCTCATCTCAGTCCTAAATGGCCTACCTAATTCTTAAACTGTGACCCCTGATTCTGGATAGATAGATGCTTGATTAGTACTGGTGTCAGGGGTTATGGGGAGAAGGCAGAGAATGGGGTTGGGAGGGAAAGGTAGATCAGCCATGATTGAATGGCGAAATAGACTTGATGGGCTAAATCTGCTCCCATCACGTACGACCAACATCTTAGAATAGCGACAAGAACCATTCGGCCCTACTGTCAGCGTGGCCCAGTGAACAACACTTCCCCCCTTTCCCATGGCTATGCAAATGACTTATTTTGTACATATACAAACAGTGTCTTTCGAATGCTGCAATTTAATCCGTCCTCATATCTATGCCTGTCCAGGTATGGATATTCCAGATCCTCGTCACTTATAAAGCATCCCCAATTTACTTTTAATGTTGCCAATGGCAATTTGGCGTGGCACAGTGGCACACCGGTAGAGTTGCTGCCTCACAACGCCAGAGACCCAGGTTCAATCCTGACCACATGTGCTGTCTGTATGTTATCCCTGTGACCGCATGGGTTTTCTCCAAGTGCTCCAATGTCCATTCACGTTCCAAAGGTGTACAGGTGTGCGGGTTAATTGGCTTTCTGTAAATTGTCCCTCGTATGTAGGTTAGTGCTAGTGTACGGGGAGCACTGGTCGGTGGGGAGAAGGGCTGGGATCTCCAAAAACTAAAGTCCCTTCCATTCCAAATCTCCCAAGCCCTGATCACACAGCCAACAGGGTAGTTTCTCTGCCCTGTCCGTTGCCTTCGTTGTTTTAAGTACCTCTGGCACACCGTTCCATGCTTGGAGATATTCAGTCGACTGAGAAAAAAAATAAAGCACTTTTGGACACAGCGAGGTCAGGAGTTGTCATAGCAACCCAGTTCGGAATAGCAACAACAATATCGGAGGTTTCACAAAAACAATACTTTACTATTCCAAACCTAGGTCAGGAAGTCAGATAAGACACGGAGAAGGGCAGACAATGGCGACAGGAGATGTCGGAGACATTCAGCAGGTCAGTCGGTGTCTTTGGTAAAGAAACAGTTACGGTTTCAGATTGAACACCTTTCCCCCCTCTACCTGAAACATTAAGGGTTCCGTTTTCTCCAGACATCGCCTGACCTACTGGGCGTTTTCAGCCCATTTTGTTATTATTTTTACTTCAGATTTGCAGCACTCCCAGGAGGTCGCAGCGACAGGCGGTGGAGCCTCGTCTGGGTCGGTGGAGCCTCGCCTGGGTCGGTGGAGCCTCGTCTGGGTCGGTGGAGCCTCGTCTGGGTCGGTGGAGCCTCGGCTGGGTCGGTGGAGCCTCGCCTGGGTCGGTGGAGCCTCGGCTGGGTCGGTGGAGCCTCGCCTGGGTCGGTGGAGCCTCGCCTGGGTCGGTGGAGCCTCGTCTGGGTCGGTGGAGCCTCGCCTGGGTCGGTGGAGCCTCGCCTGGGTCGGTGGAGCCTCGCCTGGGTCGGTGGAGCCTCGCCTGGGTCGGTGGAGCCTCGCCTGGGTCGGTGGAGCCTCGCGTGGGTCGGTGGAGCCTCGTCTGGGTCGGTGGAGCCTCGCCTGGGTCGGTGGAGCCTCGTCTGGGACGGTTGAGCCTTGCCGTGGCGGTGGAGCCTCGCCTGGGTCGGTGGAGCCTCGCCTGGGTCGGTGGAGCCTCGTCTGGGTCGGTGGAGCCTCGTCTGGGTCGGTGGAGCCTCGCCTGGGTCGGTGGAGCCTCGGCTGGGTCGGTGGAGCCTCGCCTGGGTCGGTGGAGCCTCGCCACGGCAGTGAAGCCTCAGCGGCCTCCCGGTTCAACAAACTACGGTGAAGCAGTCAATAAGGGCGTGGAGGAACCGCCATGAGGGGAGGGGGAGAACAAAGGAGGAGCCATCACGGGTACTTTGTAAATAGACAAAATGCTGGAGTAACTCTGCAGGACAGGCAGCATCTCCGGAGAGAGAAGGAATGGGTGACATTTCGGGTCAAGACCCTTCTTCCGACCTTTGTCTGCGCCCTTTGTGTTGCAACTATTTGCATACCTTGGGTTTGCAAGCAAAGAATTTCATCGTGCCTTGTCACATGCGATGATAAAGTATTCTCTTCCATCGCTGCAGTTCTCTGTATTTTCAGTGTGGAGAATGCTGTGAAACCATTAGTGCTAGGAAGATTGATGGATCTTCCATCACGATGGAACTAAGATGAAGAGTGGTGGGTGTGAGAAGCAAATTAGATACCACCGCTTTTGTGCTGCTGGGTAATTTAGTCCACCCAACGGCTTGCTCAGTGAAGCAGAAATGGAGTCACTTCAAAACCTTCCAATTATCTTGCTTGATATTAAGAGAAGGAGGAAGTACATGGCTCTCAACCACCAACCAAAAGACTTTTGAACACTACTCAACACTAACCTCAACTATGAACTTCCATGGACTGTCCTTGGTTGCACTAATGACTTTGGGATTGTGCACTTGTTATTAATTTACTTTTGTTTATTACATATTCTGTGTATATCACATTAGGCAAGTTATGCTGCTGCAGGTAAGAATTTTATTCTTCTGTTGTTGGCTCGTATAACAATTAAACACTCTATGTGGTCGAACTGCAAGGGTGCAGAGAAAATTGGGTAGACGCACAAAGTCTCTTGCCCAGAGTAGGGATAGATAGATCAGCCATGATTGAATGGCAGAGTTGACTTGATGAGCTAATTGGCCTAAGTTTGCTCCTACAATTTATAAACCTCTGTAGAGCCCAGGTATATGGTGACCAATGCAAGGATTTGGGAAATCTGGAGAAAAAAATGTTTTGCAAAGTTATGGTTTAGATTTGGAATGGACAACATAATATCGCTGGTGCTAATATGATAAAAGACTTCAAAAGGGAATTGAAAAATAATGTTAATGGCATGTGGAGGAGATAATGGAGGATTGTCATGGATACGATTGCTATTTGGAAGAGCCAGCATAGACATGATAGGTCAAATGGCTTCCTTTGCTGTTGCATTATGAATCATCCCTTGCTGGAGTCAATGAGAAGCGAGTTCCTGATCCCAAAACCGGATGCTGGGACAGTGGGAACCAGCAGGCAAAGTTCAGAGCAGTGAGAGAGCTAACCCATTAGAAAGTAATTAATTCCATCACGGACTGCCGGAATACTTCCTAATGAAACCACCATCAGGTTGGGAGTAGAATGAGATGGGTGGATATGACATACCAAAGATCCATTTTTCACTTCCATTCATAATCTGAAAGCAAAACTTGCAATTTCAGTTGTGTAGGAAAGAACTGCAGAATCTGGTTTAAACCGAAGATAGACACAAAATGCTGGAGTAACTCAGCAGGACAGGCAGCATCTCTGGAGAGAAGGAATGGGTGACGTTTCGTGTCGAGACCCATCTACAGACTGTATCTATGTAATTTCAATTGCCAGCAATTGGCAAGCTCTATCCGAATTGAACACATGTGGTCACAGAGGGAACAAAAGCATCTGGGATGTTTGCACATGTGAAAGTGGATGATGGGTGTGGTTAGGATAAAGCGTGAAGATAATCATCATTGATGAAAAAAGAACATATTAATCATCAATCAAATACTGGTGTCGCTGAAATAGAGTTGCTGCCTTACAGCTAACTATGGGCGCTGTCTGAACTGAGTTTGTACATTCTCCCCGTGACCTGCGTGGGTTTCCTCCGAGATCTCTGGTTTCCTCCCACACTCCAAAGACAAACAGGTTTGTAGGCTAATTGGCTTGGTAAAACTTGTAAAATGTCCCTCCTGTGTGTAGGAGTGTGTGCCGGGACCACCAGTCGGCACGGACTCGATGGGCTGAAGAGCCCGTTTCCGTGCTGTTCGTCTAAACTAATCCCACAGGAAACCTCACAACGGGGTACGGTGAATAAACAGATTGGTTTACATTCAGTCAGATTTCCATTAGGTATTAAAGGAACGGAAGAATAGTTAGATTGCAAAATACAGGCTGCTAATTCTCTCTTGCCAAAGAAAGAAAATTATATCCAATTAACCCGTTCACACACGAAAAATTGAATTGTCGCATAAATTATTGGAGGACAAACATGTGCACACATCTAATGTCAACAACAATTTAATGGAGTTGGGAAGTCCATGAATAAAGGTGATGGTTTCCTGTCATCCCAGTACCAATAGTTACATCAGGGCTGATGCTCAGAATCATCTCCACAGAAATTTAGTTTAGAGATGCAGCATGGAAACAGGGCCTTTATGCCACAGAGACCACGCCAACAGTTGACCACACTAGTTCGATGTTATCCCACTCTCGTATCCTGCACACGAGGGCCAATTTACAGAAGCCGGTTAACTTACAAACCTGGACATCTTTGGAATGTGGGAGGAAACCGAAGCAGCCAGAAAAACCAACCATGTGGTCACAGGGAGAAAAGCACAAACTCCGCATGGACAACACCCATTTTGAGGATCGAACCTGGGTCTCTGGCATTGTGAGCCAGCAGCTTAGCCACTGTGCTGCCATGATACGAAGGGACAGATGACATTAAATAAAACAGCTAACAATGGCCCGTTTCCTTTTTCATTGTTACTTTTTTGCAATTCTTTCATTCATATGTTCTATATCCCTCTTCATCAACCCAAAACGCCACCTATTCCTTTTCTCTAGAGATGCTGCCTGACTTGCTGAGTTACCCCAGCTTTTTGTGTCCATCTTCGGTTTAAATCATCATCTGTAGTTCCTTTCCACACACCACTACCAAACTGTCATGCAATGATAAAGGTTGATGACCATCTCCGAAAGCATTGTCTACCTTTCAGATCCCAGAACGCACCTTTCAACGATGGTAGATTTTGATGATGAAATTCATCACTACCTCCAATGTGTCAATGCTGCCTTTGGTGAATTGAGGATAAGCATATTTGAAGATCAAGTCCTTCAATCTGATCCAAAATTCAAGGTCAATCTGACAGCAATAATCTCTGTTTTCTTGCTTGCTTCCAAGGCCTGTGCTACTTACAATGAGCATCTCAAGACACTGGAAAGATGCTACCAATGCCATCTCTACAAAATCACCATATGCATAAGCAAAGCAACATCAGTGTACTTGCCCAGGTCCACATCTCCAGCATCAAGGCCCTCAATGTTTACTTTCTACCTCATTAGAGACCCTTGGACTATCTTTGATCAGACTTTATCTTGCACTGAACATTATTCACGTCATTCCCTTTATCGCGTATCTATGTACTGTGTGTGGATGGCTCGATTGGAATCATGCATTGTCTTTCTGCTGACTGGCCAGCACGCAACAAAAGCTTTTCACTGCACCTCAGTATTTGTGACACTAGATTTGACTGAGTTGAGGTTGGTCTATTGCGAAGGCCAGATCGTTTGAGTGCATGACACCAGACTCTCTAATCAGATCGTGGATTCTCAGCTCCGTCATAGGAAGAGATTACCAAATAAACAGAGAAAACAATTCGAGAAAGATCTCAAATCCTGCTTGAAAAAAAAAGCAAGTTTCCCCGCCGATACCTGGGACTTTCTGGCTCACAACTGCTCAAAGTGAAGAAGAGGCTTTCCAAATGTAATCGAGAAGCACGGATCCATGCATCAGCGGCACCCATGTGTTATGTGCACAGAGCAGGTGCACAGACCTCTGCACAAATAACTCGGCCACTTGCCCCGTCTGTGGAAGGGCTACTGATTCCTCATCCATCAGAACCCACAAACTACAACAGATGCAAAAGAGTCTCTGAGATATAATAATGGTAAGACCACTTGGTTCTTGAGCACAATGTGCCTTCCAATTTCCTTAGTGCAGTTGCACATTGACTTTTTGAGATGCATGTGCAAGGATATTTGAATCACCCTCAGCATCAATATCATTCAATAGACAATAGGTGCAGGAGTAGGCCATTCGGCCCTTAGAGCCAGCACCGCAATGTGATCATGGCTGATCATTCACAATCAGTATCCCGTTCCTGCCCTCTCCCCATACCCCCTGACTCCACTATCATTAAGAGCTCTATCTAACTCTCTTGAAAGCATCCAGAGAATCGGCCTCCACTGCCTTCTGAGGCAGAGAATTCAATGTGACATCCTCTAAATATCACAGCACATATGTTCCACCCAACAAGCCCTCGCTATTCACATAGTTTAGAGATCCAGCAGAGAAACAGGCCAACCGACCTATTGAGTCCACGCCGACCATCAATCTCGCTCGATCTATGTTATTTTTCGTATCCACTACACACTAAGGACAGTTTACAGAGGCCATTTAACCCACAAACCCACACGTCCTTGTGATGTGGGATGAAACCGGAGCACCTGTGCAGTCACAGGGGGATTTGTACAACATCCACACTGATAGCACTGGAGACCATAATCAAACCTAGGTCTCTGGCACCGTGAGATAGCAGCTCTGCCAGCCTCAATAGGATAGGAATAGTTTCGAGTAGGGACCCTGCTTCAGACTTCAGAAAGTCTGATGTTCTTCAGACGGGTTCCAACCCAAAAGGTCAAGGAATTCGACTGAAACACTCAAAGTCATGCGTTTTCTCATTCATGGGGTGAACAGAGGAAAAATATGTTTCCACAAAAATAAAAACACAAAGCGCTGGAATAACTCCGCGGGTCAGGCAGTGTCTCTGGGGAACATGGTTGAGTAATGTGTCAGGTCAGAGCGCTTCATCAGAATCAAAGGTTGTTCTCCACTGAAGAAGCGTCGGGAATAAGAGGTCACGGGTTTAAGGTGATTAACAAAACACGAGCCAAGGCATCAGGGGACAATGTGCAGCCAATTGTAATCAACTACAACGCAGGGCTGGATTAACACAGTAGCAAAAGTAGCGTTTGCTACGGGCCCTGCACCAGCTTAATCCGGCCCTGCTACAACGCATTGTTTGGCCAGGAGCAGAAGGTGCTTGAAGTGACATTAATAATGTTAGGTCGGGTAGGGAAGCGGGAATAACACGAGGAGCCGCCACAGCCCCAACTAAACCTGATGATTTATCTCTGGCCATCTTGAGGTGACTATTAGCTAGACATAAAAAGCAGGGGTAACTCAGCGGGTCAGGCAGCATCTCTGGAGAAAAGGAATAGGTGACGATTCGAGTCGCGACCCTTCTTAAGTGATTTATTCACAAAATGTTGGAGTTACTCAGCAGGTCAGGCAGCATCTCAGGAGAGAAGGAATGGGCGACGTTTCGGGTGGAGATCCTTCTTCAGACTTCTTAAGTGAAATCATTAATGTATTTATATCGTGCAGGATATCGTGTCTGTCTGAAGAAGGGTCCCGGCCTGAAACGTCCCCCTTTCCTTCTCTCCAGAGATGCTGTCTGACCCGCTGAGATGCTGCCTGACCCGCTGAGATGCTGCCTGACCCGCTGAGATGCTGTCTGACCCGCTGAGATGCTGCCTGACCCGCTGAGATGCTGCCTGACCCGCTGAGATGCTGCCTGACCCGCTGAGATGCTGCCTGACCCGCTGAGATGCTGCCTGACCCGCTGAGATGCTGCCTGACCCGCTGAGATGCTGCCTGACCCGCTGAGATGCTGCCTGACCCGCTGAGATGCTGCCTGACCCGCTGAGATGCTGCCTGACCCGCTGAGATGCTGCCTGACCCGCTGAGATGCTGCCTGACCCGCTGAGATGCTGCTTGACCCGCTGAGATGCTGCCTGACCCGCTGAGATGCTGCCTGACCCGCTGAGATGCTGCCTGACCCGCTGAGATGCTGCCTGACCCGCTGAGATGCTGCCTGGCCCGCTGAGATGCTGCCTGGCCCGCTGAGATGCTGCCTGACCCGCTGAGATGCTGCCTGACCCGCTGAGATGCTGCCTGACCCGCTGAGATGCTGCCTGACCCGCTGAGATGCTGCCTGACCCGCTGAGATGCTGCCTGACCCGCTGAGATGCTGCCTGACCCGCTGAGATGCTGCCTGACCCGCTGAGATGCTGCCTGACCCGCTGAGATGCTGCCTGACCCGCTGAGATGCTGCCTGGTTGGTTTTGGAAGTAACTAAAGGATAGCTTGATCCCAACGATAGGATTCCTCCGTCAATGGCAGAATCAATATTTATCAGAGTATCTCCATTACCCCTAATAAGTACTTCTAATATCTCCTGTTAACATTTTTATCAGGTGGTAAGTCGGTCTCAACCTTTCGCTGGAAGCACCGATTACTCGAAGGACAAAATACCCACTGGGCTGAAAAATAACCCGCTGGGGGTTTATCGGATTGTTTTGCTCACTGGGTGGGATGTGAACGGAGGGTCTCTCAGCACTTCCCCCTTTCCTCAATTAGAAAGTCTTCGGTGGGGCGGCGCAGCGGCAGAGTTGCTGCCAGACAGCGCCAGAGACCCGGGTTCGATCCTGACCTCGGGTGCTGTCTGTACGGAATCTGTACGTCCTCCCGGTGACCTGCGAGGGTTTTGTCCGGGTGCTCCGGTTTCTTCACGCATTTTCCAAAGACGTACGTGTTTGTAGGTTCATTAGTCTTGGTAAAAAAAATGTCGATTGTCCCTGGTTGGATAATGTGAGGATCGATGGTCGGCACGGACCCGGTGGGCCGACTGGCCTGTTTCCGCGCAGTATCTCCAAACTAAACTAAACATAGAAACATAGAAAATAGGTGCAGGAGTAGGCAATTCGGCCCTTCGAGCCTGCACCGCCATTCAATATGATCCTGGCTGATCATCCAAAGACCAGC
Source organism: Rhinoraja longicauda (assembly GCF_053455715.1). Classification (NCBI taxonomy): domain Eukaryota; kingdom Metazoa; phylum Chordata; class Chondrichthyes; order Rajiformes; family Arhynchobatidae; genus Rhinoraja; species Rhinoraja longicauda. The sequence goes on from NC_135979.1 coordinate 29,709,591, forward strand.
ATTTATGCACTTCTGATGGTGACTTGTAGTATTATATTTTGTGCATGCATTCAAAGGGTTAAAGTATGTTCCTTCTAACCAGAGATGCTGCCAGTCCCGCTGAGTTGCTCCAGCATTTTGTGTCCACCTTCGATTTAAACCAGCGTCTACAGTTTTGTTTCCTACTTCTCCAGACTGAAAGCATCTCCAGACCCCGTGAGGTACACGCACCATATTGGGCCCATCTCCAGTATAAACCAGCATGTGCAGTTCCTTCCTACACAATTTCTATCTGCCCTGGCTCCTCTCCACACACAAGCCCGGTGGTGACTGCGCGTTTCAATGTCACACTGGCAGCTTTTGGAATGAGTGATGTCGCGGGAACACTCCGAGACATCCACCTCGGGCTGGGAATCCACAGCCACGCAAAGTGGACCAGGCCGGTAAAGACATTAAATGAATGTATGTATTACTGTTGTTAAGCCTATCCTATCAGTTATAAAACACTGGACGTTGAAAGGTTAAGATTAGGGTAAAACGATCTGCTTGACACATCAGTCGGGTGCTGAGGGAATTACATTTAGAAGCAGGACTGGGAGAGTGTGATAGCCCGTCTCATCTCCACAGCGCCAGAGATCCAGGCTCCACCCTGACTACGGGTGCTATCTGCGCCGTCTGTACTTTCGCCATGGGACCGCGTGGGTTTTCTCCGGGTGCTCCGGGTTTCCATCCCCCACTCCCGAGATTTCTTGGTTAATTGGCTGCTGAAAGTTGTCCCCACTGTCTGGGATGGTGCTCGTGTCCGGGTGACCGATATCGGCGCGGACTCAGTGGCCCAAGGGACCGGTTTCCGCGCTGTGTCTCTAAACTAATTTGCAGAACAAGAAAAAACAGTGGGGTAGAAATGAAACATAGATATTACTCCCTCTCCCTCTCGGCGCGACAGTACCGTCGCTCTTGGTTCGCCTGCAAAAGTAAAGAGGTTATAATAGGATAACGGGATAGGGTGGCGCAGCGGCAGAGTTGCTGCCTCACAGTGCCGGAGACCCGGGTTCGATCCTGACTACGGGCACTGTCTGTACGGAGTTTGTACGTTCTCTCCGTGACCTGCGTGGGTTTTCTCCGGGTGCTCCGATTTTCTCGCACACTCCAAAGACGTGCAGGTTTGTAGGTTAATTGCCTTCTGTAAATTGTACAATGTTCCTGGCGTGTAGCATAGTGCTGGCGTGGGCTCGGTGGGCCGAAGGGCCTGTTTCTACGCTGTATTTCAAAAGTCTAAATTTAAAACTGCTTTGGAAGATGCCATAGAAACATTGAAAATAGGTGCAGGAGGAGGCCATTCGTCCCTTCGAGCCAGCACCGCCATTCATTGTGATCATGGCTGATCATCCACAATCAGTAACCCGTGCCTGCCTTCTCCCCATATCCCTTGAGTCCACTAGCCCCCAGAGCTCTATCTAACTCTGTCTTAAATCCATCCAGTGATTTGGCTTCCGACTGGAGGTACGTAGTTGTGTTCACATTGACTCCAGAATAAAATCGCTCATGTTAGGAATGTCACGTACAATTGATAATTAAGAGGTACCCTTCATTAATCCGATGGTCAAAAATCAGATGTGGAGATAACGCACAGAAATCTGTGTTCTTAGATTTGCACATCCCCGAGTCGGAAGAAACATCGGGGCAGTCAATTCCCAGACCAATCGCACATATCCGACCATCAGCCACCCAATCAATGGAAGAACACTGACAGTCTATGGAAAAATGCCATGTGGGAGTTTAAAATGAGAAACCATTTATCATTCATTTATTTGTGTATCCATCAGCCATTTATTTTTTCCGGTGTCTCCGATTTCCTCCCACACTACAACGACGTACGGGTCTGTGGGCTAATTGGCTTGATATAATTGTAAATTGTCCCCAGTGTGTGTTGGATAGCGTTAATGTGCGAGGATCGCTGTTCCGCGCGGACTCGGTGGGCCGAAGGGCCTGTTTCCGCGCTGTATCTCCAAACTACAATAAACTAAAGTAACGTAGGTCAATTCATAAGAAGGCATCCCGCTCGTTCAAGAAATAATGAGATGTAACGCATTCCACCGTTGCTATATTTTATGTTTCGAAGCAGGCTTGACCTAACAGCCGAATTTTAAATTGTGCGGTTCATTGTAAGGATTTGACGCGATGTCACGTATCTTATCATGTATCTATCTGTACACTGTGAATGGCTCGATTGTAATCGTGGATTGTCTTTCTGTTGACTGGTCAGCGCGCAACAAAAGCTTTTCACTGTACCTTGGTACAGGCAACGATGGCCACAGGTAATGATGGTCTAATTCTATACTGCCATCGTAGAGTCCGTCCTCACCTTCTCCATCATGGTCTGGTTTGGCTCAGCCACCAAGCACGACATCCGGAGGCTGCAACGGATCGTTCGCACAGCTGAGAAGGTTGTTGGCTGCAACCTTCCCCCCATTGATGAACTGTACACTGCAAGGGCCAGGAAGCGAGCGGGCAAGATCATCTCTGACCCCCTCTCACCCTGGCCACAAACTCTTTGAAGCACTTCCCTCTGGAAGACGACTCCGGACTGTCAAAGCAGCCACAGCCGGACATAAAAACAGCTTTTCTTTCTACGAGTGATAGTTCTACTCAATAACCAAAGTCTGTAGTTTCTTTTTTGCTCTGGTTTATTTTCACCCACATGTTTAGACCATAATGGTGTATCCTTATTGTTTTGATGTGTTATGTTTTATTCTTAATTGTTAACTGTATGTTTGTGTTGTCATTTGTGAGCGGAGCACCAAGGCACATTCCTTGTATATGCACATACTTGGCCAATAAACTTATTCATTCATTCGTTCATTCTTATGTATCCAATAATTCACGACAGTTTAGTGTAGAGCGGCCCCGCTGCAACAAATATTCTTCCCCATTCTTCAGCCCTCATTCCCCCACCCTTCCTTGAGTTCGTTCTCCCGGTGGTCACCCATCACCCTGCCTTCTGCCCTGCCCTGTGGTCCCCACCTCACCCCACCCCACCCCCACAAGCCGCGCCCCCACCACTTCCCGCCTGCCAGATTGCGGCGGGCCACAAACTGTCCTCAACTCACTGACTCAACTCAATGACTCGCCTATGACTCCATTCTGACCATTCTGGTTGTTGTTGGGTTAACGGCGGTGATTGAAGTTAAAAGGAGGACAATCCCAGGAAAGTGCAATGGACGAACCGAACAAAACGACACACAGTTGTGGAGGAAGTCGGCCGGACAGGCAACATCTGTGGAGGAAATGGACAGGCGACATTTCAGGTGGGGATAGATACAAAATGCTGGAGTAACTCGGCGGTATAGGCAGCATATCTGGAGAAAAATAGTAGGTGACGTTTCGGGTCGAGACCCTTCTTCAGAGTTCCTTGTTACACATTTCATCTGCTCCACTGTTGCAGACCCTTCCCACACATATCAGGTAGGGACCCTTCTCCACAACCTCATCAGTCGGAAAAATAGGATCCCGACCAAAAAAAAGACGCCTGTCCAGCACTTTGTATCTTGCTCAAGATCCCACCGTCTGCAGTTTGCTGGGTCCACAACAAAGAAATTGGCGCTGAACAGATGTGGAGGAAGGAACTGCAGATGCTGGTTAAATTACACCGACGATAGACACAAAAAGCTGGAGTAACTGGGCAGGTCAAGTCAAGCAGCATCTCTGGAGAGAAGGAATTCTGACGTGTTCAGAGTCTGAAGTAGGGTCTCGACCCCGAACGTCACTCACTCCTTCCCTCCGGAGATGCCGCCTGACCCGCTGAGTTACTCCAGGTGTGTGTGTCTCTCTGAAAGGAAATGGTCGACACAAAATGTTGGAATAACTCAGGGGGTCAGGCAGCATCTCTGGAGAGAAGGAATGGGTGACGTTTCGGGTCGAGACCCTCCTTGAGACCTTTTTTGAGCTACAGCGGAGAGAGAAAACCCATTAACACGTGGTTAATAAAGGATGGAGTTTCAAAATCTAACATCACTTTTTCCGTACTTGGGGACTAGTGTTTCTTTTTTTTGGGGGGGGGGGGATTTCAAAATTCTTGCCCGGTTGTCTCGGGCCATATTATATTTCGACCTAAGAAGCACTCCCCGCCTGTTTGTGAGTCTTATTAAACGACCCCGATCTTGACAATTTCCAGTCAAGTCCTGAGCCTTTGAAATTAGCCAGTATCCGCACGGGTTAATCCCGCACAGAATCGCCGAGAAGCACCAGGCTGAAGGCACACGCTGGAGTACAACGAGCCGTGCTAATAACTGGCCCGACTCACTAACGGGGACACTACATTGCGGCCCAAGCGTTTCGTCGCGTGCGTTTTAATTGCCATCAAAAGCGTGGAGACTTACAACTTAATGAGGCACCGGAGCCTTGAAACAAAACCCCTTGTTTGAAAACGTGACTGCCTGAACGCTGTGTGCTTCGGCAATTAACCTTTCAGTGCGTGTGAATGGACCAGATGAGAATGGAGGATTAATCTGCATTTCTCCAAAACACGCGTGGCTATAAATAGGACGGCGACAATTAATTTTTTGGGGGCAACTGAATGTTTGTAGTCTTTCTTTGGTGCAGCCAAACTAGTCTTCCCTCTCGTGTTAAGAACCATCTGTCTTCCACTAAAATTAACAACTGGCCATTCTTGGCTCAGAAACGCTGGACTGCGATTTATGAATATCCATAAATACATTGAACGACCGCGTAGGTAACGCCTCGTGTAATGTTCATCGGATCTAGGAGTAGAATGGGGCCACTCGGCCCATCAAGTCTATTCCGCCATTCAATCGTGGCTGATCTATCATTTTCTCTCTACCCCATTCTCCTGTCTTCTCCCCGTATCCCCTGACACCCGCACTAATCAGGAATATATCCATCTCAGCTTTAAAAATATCTATTGACTTGGCCTCCACAGCCGTCGGCGGCAATGAATTCCACAGATTCACCACCCCCTGACTAAAGAAATTCATTCTCATCTCCTTTCTCAAGTTACGATTTTCTTTTTGTTCACGATTTTCTTTTGCCACCGGGAGTGCGGAATGGGCGCATGAGGTTTTATCCACTGGGTCCAGCGCGCCTCGACCTGCCCAACCCAACTGGTCTGCATTCATTTGCCATCCTTGGCATTGACTTTGATTGTCTGTGGTCCCTTCTGTAGCCTATCAGACACTGATGGCCTCCCATCCTCACCCCCCCCCCCCCCCCCCCCCTTGTCCCAAACATTGGCTCACCTGAATACCAATTAGTAACAGGATTAGTGACAGGATAGCCCATCCCACCCCAAAGATGAGATACGCCGTGTCCTTGACCTGTGGTCTGACGCTGATTGGGACTTCTACACGCGAAGCTGCTGCCCCTTACGAATGTGTACTTGATGGGAAAGTGTGGGGGGGGGGGTCAGAAATGTAATAAATAGACGGGTGACAGATTGAAATGGAAGCGAGAACAAGCATGTGAAGGGATAAATCAAGCAGACGACGACGGGGAAGAGCAGAGCAGAGCAGGGGCCGTCAGACATGCAGAGGGAACGCGAGAGTTTGAAATGGGATTAAAATAAACCAAATGGAATGTCACCTTACATTGAGAATTACCCATTTGCCTTAATGGAGACCGGAGATTTTTTTCCCCTTTAGAACATTTTTAAATACAATGTGTAATACACAGGGACGCGTGGTATGATTTTGAGAAGCGGGCGCTTTGTATAATATCAGTGATCGTAAAGTCGGCGACAGAACCCAACTACTAGAAGTGCAATAATTGCAGTCGCCTGCCTCCGTTTGGCACCAGCGCCCGTGGGCCGGATAATGGTGACACCAAAGACGGCAAATCGTTGGAAGAGAGGCACGAAATGCTGGTGTAACTCAGCGGGACAGGCAGCATCTCTGGAGAGAAGGAATGGGTGACGAACCGGGTCGAGACCCTCTCATTCCTTCTACCCAGAGATGCCGCCGGTCCCGCTGAGTTACTCCAGCATTTTGTGTCTATCTTCGGTGTAAACCAGCATCTGCAGTTCCTTCCTGCACAAATCGCTGGAGGAGCTCAGCGGGTCAGGCAACATCTGTGGAGTGAGTGGATGGGAAGACGAGGTCTCGGCTCTGATAGGGAGGATGAGCGTCCATAATGTAAAACGGGGCGGAGACGTTGGCATTATTTAGACCGAGCTCTTGGGCTCCCTCCCGCCGGCCGGATCGATATGAGCCGCCACTCATCCACCTGAGACTCTGCCTCTGAAGTGTTGGCGGGTTGCACCTGGCGACTAGCCGAGTTAACATTGGGGGGGATTAGCAGTCTGCGCGCAGGGACTGGAGCTGTGACTTACTGAGCTCACAGATCGATTAGACCCAGGTGCACGCGGAGCTGATTGATTGCTCAATAAATAATTGTACAACCTTGATTTGCTCAATTGAAATAAGTTAAATATGGTCAATGTTCTGTGAGCCTGGATACGAACGCTCACACAATGGCATTTGCTGCCGTGTCTTTAAGCGAACGTGAGATCACCCAGACTCGTGCCTCGTGTACCAGACTTGTCACCCAGACTCGTGCCTCGTGTACCAGACTTGCCACCCAGACTCGTGCCTCGTGTACCAGACTTGTCACCCAGACTCGTGCCTCGTGTACCAGGCTTGTCACCCAGACTCATACCTCGTGTACCAGACTTGTCACCCAGACATGTGCCTCGTGTACCAGACTTGTCACCCAGACTCGTGCCTCGTGTACCAGACTTGTCACCCAGACTCATACCTCGTGTGCCTCTGACAGAGTTCCCACTGTGCAGAGGGATCTCCGCCCGTGTATATCAGATGGGCAGAAAATGCCATCGGAAGGTGGAGCACGGCGAGATAGCGAGATCAGTGATGTCTATGTGAAGGAAGGAACTGCAGATGCTGGTTTAAACCGAAAATAGGCACAAACATCTGAAGTAACTCAGCGGGACAGGCAACTTCTCTGGAGAGGATCCTTCTCCCCAGAGATGCTGCCTGCCCCGCTGAGTTACTCCAGCTTTCTGTGTCTAACTTCAGTGATGTGCATGTTCTTCAGATCCTGCGATCTGAAGAAGTGTCCCGAGGGGAATCCTCATCTCTCCACAGATGTTGTTTGACCCGCTGAGCTCCTCCAGCGATTGGCAGTCTTTAGTGTCACCGCGTCCCAGCCCGTGAATGCTGGTGTCAAACTGAGACCGGCGATTGCAGTTATTGCCAGAATATTGGCGTTTTTTTTCTTCAGGATTCGGTCCTTGGTTATCTGCTATATGATCTACCTTTGACATATTAGGAATGTTGGCGCCTCTGAACCTTTGGGTTCAGCATTATAAAGCGTTATCCCCCTCCTCTTGAAGTGAGCCGGAGAATAGAGCCACTTTAGACGTATCTGTAGCTTGCACAGTAAGTGAATTCCGTCTACCGGCAGATGAAGCTGAAAACTTTTTGTGTTCTGCATGATACGGCGCCTTTATGTCCAGTCCTCCGACGATTCAATATCCCGACACAATCCACTTTTTAAAATAACATTACGAGGGGCACGGGTAGACTATTCAGTGGGAAATACTGTCGCCTCTCCAGAGGCGCCCATAACCAGAGGGATACGTTCAACGCAGAACATTTAGTACGTGGGGATTTAAGACAAAGAAATGTGGTTCATTCAGAGCGGATGAAATTTGCAACTCGCTATAGACTGCGGGCGGGTATACGGACTACAATGGACAACGAACAACAGACGAGCGCTTGAAACACAATGCGCTTGAGGCTTTAGGCCGAGGGGTAGAAAATGGGACTCGTACAGATAGATAGGCGTCTGGCATCTAGCAGGGACTAGTTGGGCCAAAGGCCTACGTGTGTTTTATTTTGACTTCGCTACACAAGGCTCATCTCGTCCTTCCCCACTCTGCATTGTCCCACCGCTCACACAGCAACACGAAACAAATACCCCTTGCATTCCCTCTCGCTCCGTCCCTCTCTCACCCTCGACGTCTTGCCAGTTAACTGTCTGTTTCCCTTCGTTGCCACCCCTTCCACACCCAACAATGGACCATTGTGGGCTCCACCTTTCTTGAGTTGTCGGTGCCGGCTGCGATTTGTTCTGTACTTTTTCATAGCTCCAGTTTCCCTCTCAGTCTGAGGAAGGGTCTCGACACGAAGCGTCAACCTATTTGTTCCCTTTTCTCCAGAGACGCTGCCTGTCCTGCCCAGTTACTCCAGCACGTTGTGTCCATCTTCGGTGTAAACCAGCATCTGCAGTTCCTTCCGAGGCAATACTGTACGTGGCGAGGAGGAAGGAGGGAAACAATGCAAGGGATGGGGTGTGTTGGTTGGAGGAATTATTTTAGTGCGCAGGATGTGTAGGAAGGAACTGCAGATGCTGGTTTAAACCGAAAAAGAGACACAATATGCTGGAGTAACAGGCAGAATCTCTGGATAAATCGAATGGGTGAGCCATTCCTTCTCTCCAGAGATGCTGCCTGTCCCGCGGAGTTACGGCACCATTTCGCGTCTATTTTTACTTTAGTGTACCTTCGGCCCAATGAACACGGACGTTATTTGCACTGTTAAATGTTTTATTTAATAAACTAAGGCACAGAGTAGTGAAAGCTAGTGTGACAAGTAAGCGGTCACCCTCAAACACTGGGCTTACACTTCCCTGTCCATATGTGCCGCTGGCTATAAACCTCTTGTAGCCACGTTCAGCATTTGGTAGCCCAGTCTCCCTCGATGTGCGGACGAGACATTTTGTGTCGAAACGGAGTCAATATCGCCAGAATGATACCAGGGCGCGAAACGCTGGAGTTATTATTTTCAATATATAGTTTCCAATTTAACCCCACAGTTCTACGTCGCATGCTGGCCTTCCTTTCACGTCTCGGCCTCGCTGCCTGGTCGATTGCAGATAGCCACTCAGAATGAACACTGAAAATGTAGGAAGGAACTACAGATGCTGCTTTACGCCGAAGACAGACGCTAAATCCTGGGCCTGCTTTACAATGTGGGGTATGGATCAGATCGACGAAGCATCTCGTACACCCCAAATTACCCACATTCGACTTTCCAGTACAAAATATACCAATAGAAAATTGTAGCAAAGATTACATTTATTAAAAATGCATTGTTTATTTGGGGAGGGGAGGAGGGGGGGGGGGGGGGGGGGATTTCCGCGTCTCTGTTGACCTTGTAGTGATTCGCAAGTTTCAATCTGCATCTCCAGTCTTTCCTTACTCGGGAATGGTTTGATTTTGCGCCTTTACCCCCATTCTCTACATCCTGAAATAGGGGGAAGGATGAAAAAGAATCTGAGAGTCCTGGTATTTATTTCCGAGTCCTGTCACACCGCGAGTTACTGTATTTAGAGCCGCTGCCATCAGCCAGCTAGCTCCCTCGGTCTCGGTCTCGGTCTCGCTGCCTGGTTGATTGCACATAACTACTCGGAATGAACATTGAAAATGCTCCGTGTGTAGAAGGAACTGCAGATGCTGATTTACACCGAAGACAGGCGCAAAATGCCGGAGTAACTTAACGGGTCAGGCAGCATCTCTGGAGAGAAGGAATGGGTGACGTTTTGGGTCGAGACCCTTCTTCAGACTGAGAGTCGGGGGAAGGGGGAGTAGCAGAGATAGGGAAGTGCAAGGTGTGATAACGAGACATTAAAAGAGATGTTGTTCAATGAATATGTAGCATAGATTATTGTTAGCCAGGGGCAGGTGAATACTCCTCCAGGTATACCGGTCACCAAGTGCGCAGGATGTAAATTGTGGATGATGTTTGCAATAGAGTGTGAACTGAATAGAGGGCGAAGGCACTGCCGCTGACGGCTCGCATCGGTGAACGCCTGGACAATTCCAGTGTTAATGTTGAGTGGCTTCGGGCTTTGCGGTTCAGGTAGTGGCAAACCACTTGTCCGGTGCCATTAGCCGCCGGACACAAACGTATTGATCGGTTGTCTGATTGCAGCCGGACAAAGTTCGCAGCGCCCTTCGCACTCCCACGGACAGTTCCATTGTCGCCAGTTTTCTCCCTTTCCGACGAGGCGCGGATGGGGGAGAAACACGAGCCAACAAGTCACCCTGAGCGATGCCCTGTACGCGGACACGCCGAGGGACAGACAGGGGGGACACGCCGAGAGACAGGGCGAGCACGGATCTGGCATATTTACTACCCTGCCACGCTCTCGCTGTAAGTGTCTGTCCGAACTAGATACACAGCACCAAGACAGATTGCCTCTCCTATTCCATTGCTCCCTGTCCATCCATCATCGTGGCCGCCGCTACATCTTTACACAGTCTTTCCAACTCGGATTTTTACTCCCGGCACCGTTGTATTAATCATTAGAACTGCAAGTCGAATCAGACACTCTCTTATAAATCGGTCTCGGATTCGGCTATTAACCTGCATGTGTACAATTTACAGTCACGGACCTGTACCGAGGAAGATGTCGTTTACACTCTCTGCTTGAATTAGAGACTTTATTTCTAATGTTCTCGTCCATTGGGTCATTATTCTTATATACGCGCCACACAATAATCTAATTATTTTAGCGATAAAACATTATGTACAACTGTAATCACCCTGTCACTTCTATTTACAGCAACAATTAAATGCACATAAAAGAGGCTGTAACCGAGCTCGCCGTCTCCACTGTAAACTGGACCCAGAGTTTGTCTCAGAGGCGATAGGGAGCTTCCTCCGTCGGGTCACTAACTCCACGTTGACTCTAAACTTCTCCTTAGCAGAACGACTCGTTTCTGCTCCGTTTGAAACCACCCACCATTTACCCTTGCTAAACACAATTACACAGACGATAATCCATCTTCAAATATTTCCCTTTAACTCTGTTTGTTTTTAAAGTCCGTGCGTGGCAGCGAAACCACTGTGTCAGTAACGCGGACAGATGAGGTGCACCGCTCACAGTTGGCAATTTTGCTACGTTGTCGCAAGCATTAACTTGCTACCCCCCCCTCCCCCTCACCCACCACCCCCGTCTCACATTGCCACCCCTCTCCTCCCATCCCCAAGCTCACCACTTCTTTCACTGCCCCCCTGGTTAAAATGTTACCAGCGAAACAAACAAAAAAAACCTCAAGACCCCTCATGAATTCACACACGCCGGACCCCCAGCAGAATAATCTCAAAATCAAAACACCCTTACCAATGCGAATAACATGAGGCATCCCATGAGAATATCGTATCCAACACAAGTAAAAAATAAGTCCCGTCCTGCATTCCAAAATCATGCTCAAAAAGGAGGCACCGGCGATCTCTCGTGGTCCCAAGTATGAAGAGTGTTCAATGCAAGATTCCAGCACACAGTGTTTCCTCCCGCCGCCCCACAGTCCAGCTGTACGGCGCAATCGGGTTTGGGGGGGGGCTTAAAACTCTTTCGTGTCTGGAGTGAGCGGAGGCTTCCCGGAGCAGCGCAGAAATCTGAACATGATCTTCACGTCTCACATCCACTTATTCCAATAAAGCGGAGAGCTGAGGAGAGGAGAGGAGAGGAGAGGAGAGGAGAGGAGAGGAGAGGAGAGGAGAGGAGAGGAGAGGAGAGGAGAGGAGAGGAGAGGAGAGGAGAGGAGAGGAGAGGAGAGGAGAGGAGAGGAGAGGAGAGGAGAGGAGAGGAGAGGAGAGGAGAGGAGAGGAGAGGAGAGCTGAGGAGGAGAGGAGAGGAGAGCGATAACTCTGCAAGGGATGGTGGGAGCTGAACGCTCAGACTGAAAGTATCTCGCTCCAAACCAATCGACACAACCAACCACCCAGTTCAAAATGAACAGCGGGCACGCAGACAGGCGGGGGGGGGGGGGGGGTGGAAATGATCGCAATCCTAAATTAAAGAGCAAACGGGGAGGAGATGCAACGATGGTAAAAGCATCTGCTGGGAAAGGCGACTGGGGACTGTAAAACTGACTGACGGACAAGGGGGTTAAGTATGTGGATTATTAACTGTTCCGTCTTCCACTGCTCGCTGTGCATTTAATGCCGCGGTTCCAAATTCCACCGGCAGCTTTCTTGCGGCCAAAAGCTCCTTGAGTTTCATTCAGTGACCTTTCCCAAAACTTCCAACACTCGAGTCCCAGCGCAATCGGAATGTTAATCTCAGTCTAGAACCTGTCTACATGTCGTGGCGTTTCACCTGGAATTATTTCATCCCCCTCCCTAAACAAACCATACCGACATAGTCCAAATGGTAATAGTCTATGTCCCTCCCCGTCGACCAGACTGGCCCTCACCCCATCTAACAAGGACACGAGTCGAAGTGAAGGTATTTATTCACAAAATGCTGGAGTAACTCAGCAGGTCAGGCAGCATCTCGGGAGAGAAGGAATGGGTGACGTTTGGGGTCGAGACCCTTCTTCAGACCGACCCGAAACGTCACCCATTCCTTCTCTCCTGAGATGCTGCCAGACCTGCTGAGTTACTCCGGCATTTTGTGAATAAATACCTTCGATTTGTACCAGCATCTGCAGTTATCTTCTTATACTACATGAGTCGAAGTGGGCGTTTAATCAGACGCGAGGGGGAGCGTGTGTCCACTTCAGTGGCTGGAAGTGAGTGAGTGGAATCACGCAGTGATGGGATTCACATAACAAGGTGGCTGAAACGCCGTTTGTGTTGGGCGCTTGTCTGGTGTTGGGATACACGCTGCACATTGACAACTTCTGAGCTGGGCTCTGGCTGCGAACAGCGGTAAATACAGGCGCTGGGAGGCAGGAAACCTTCTTCACAGGATGCGTGCTCACAAACTCTCCACTCCTCCCAGCGCAGTCTGCCAAAACTATTCTTCTTGTGTCGCCCTGACCTCAACTTCCCCGCCCCCTTTTTAATTGCTCCTTCGTTTCCCCGCCGACTCTAAACTCCAAGCCTTTTCTTACCCGCCGTACAAATTGACCAATAGTTTTATCACCACCACGGCTCCCGCCTACCTGTCGAGCTAGCGTTAAAATAACCTTCAGCGCCAGAGTCATGCCCTCCCCCCCCCCCCTTCCCCCCACCCACCCCCTCCACAATAACTCTCCAACTATTGACGTGGCGAAGAAAGACAATGTCTACATTTTCTAAACTAAGAGATTTAATTCGTTTCACTTGTGTCTGCTCCATATTCATGCCATGTGTTCAGATTTATAGACCCACTGCGCAATATAAAGAGAATCAGTGTGAAATATGAAGTCCCAATCCACACATTACAGAGATTCATGGATGCGAGCTCAGAAGTCAGTCTCCACAGCACGTATTCTTGTTTCAGAGCGCCCTCTTTTGAATAAATTGTAGAGCAAAGCAACGCGAAATAAAGTTTACCGTGAAAGTCAGTGAAATCCATCTCCAGTGTTACATTGGCCGCACCTGGCGGTGGACACAACACAGGTCAGGTCACACACTGAGGAGAGAGAGACCCTCTGGTCAACACACCCCACCAGAACAATTAAAAGTCGTGAATTAACACGGAAAAGACACAAAGTGCTGGAGTAACTCAACGGACGGGTTTGATGCAGGAAAAATATTCCCAATGTTGGGGGAGTCGAGAACCAGGGGTCACAGTTTAAGAATAAGGGTAGGCCACTTACGACTAAGATGAGGAAAACATAATTCAGCCAAACACAAATTGGAGGAACAGCGCCTCATATTAGAAGTAACTCAAGTGCTGGAGTAACTCAACATCTCTGGAGAAAAGGAATGGGTGATTTTTCGGGTCGAGACCCTTCTTCAGATTGAGGGCCAGGGGAAAGGGAGACGAGAGGTATAGACGGTGAATGTAGAGAGATCTAGAGCGTTATGTATCTCTCTGCAGTCCCTTGCTAACCAGGCAACGTTGCAGATATCCACGTCAACTCAGAGTTTAACATTTTTCAGCGTTTTGTTTTGTCCACACTCTGTCAAACTGTTGGAGATAATATGAAGCAGCAATCAGTCCACCCTCCAACACACAACGTCCTTTTACTTTGATATACACAAAACGCCGGAGTAACTCAACGGGTCAGACAGCATCCATGGAGAAAAAGGATGGGTGATGTTTCGGGTCGGGACTGAGGAAATCTGAGGAAAGGTCCCGACCCGAAATATCACCCATCCTTTTACGACAGAGATGCTGCCTGAACCTCTGAGCTATTCCAACACTTTATGTCTATCTTTGGTGTAAACCTGCATCAACAGCTCGTTGTTTTTATGTTCTTCGATTTACTTTGTTTAAAAACTGTCATGATAAATTCAGAGACAATAGTGTTTTATTGACATATGTCCCGAAACGGAACAAATGAAATCCTTTCTTGCAGCAGCATAACATAATATGTAAACAAAGTGCTCTGTAAACATCACAATGAACAACAAAAACAGTTCATGCAAATAAGACTAGTGCAAAGTCCAACAAAATGCCCCCAAGACTATGTAGTTCGGAGTTTAATAGCCTGGTGTAGGAAGGAACTGCAGGTGCTGGGTTACCCCGAAGATAGACCAAAGGTGCTGGAGTAACTCAGTGGGTCAGCCAGCATCTCTGGAGGAAATGGAATAGGTGACATTTCGCGTGGAGACCCTGAAGGTGGGTCACCTATCCCTTTTCTCCAAAGTTGCTGCCTGACCCTCTGAGTTACTCCAGCATTTTGTTTAATAACCTGATGATAACCATAAGTTGCTCCTGAACATGGACGTTACAGTTCAGAGCCGATACATTCTTCCCGATGGCTGGAGTGTTTCTACTGGTGGAAGAGTCCAGCACTAGAGGGCATAGCCTCGGATTAAAAGGACGTTAAGAAGGAGATGGGAAATAATTTCTTTAGTCCGAGGGTGGTGAAATTGTGGAATTCATTGCCACAGAAGGCTATGGAGGCCAAGTCAATGGATATTTTTAAGGCAAAGATAGATAGATTTTGTATCAAAGCGGGTGTTGGGGTTATGGGCAGGAGAATGGGGTTGAGGGGAAGTGTTAGGGGACTGTCGGAGTAGACTTGATTGGATGAATGGCCTAATTCTGTTCCTATCACTTCTGAGCATGAGTGAAATGAGAGCGTGGCCAGGGTGATGTGGGTCTTGATTAACAAACAACTGTTTCCTGTAAAAGTAACATAATTGCTTAAGGAAATCCAGTGAGTGAGCGATTGGCGTGAGTGTGGGTAAATGATGTGCTCAGTACGCCAACAGCTCAATTGTCAAGAGAGATATCCAATTATCTCCCTCTGGGCGGACACATTGCGACATCTTTTAATTTAAGGCTTCCAGCAATCAATCGCCCTATCCCCAGTTGTACTGTGATTATTTTGCATTTATACCTTCAGACACAGACTTTTGGACTCCTAATTTGAGGAAGGACATTCTTGCTATTGAGGGAATGCAGCGCAGGTTCACCAGCTTAATACCCGGGGTGGCGGGACTGACATATGATGAAAGAATGTAAGAAAATAACTGCAGATGCTGGTACAAATCGCTGGAGTAACTCAGCAGGTCAGGCAGCATCTCAGGAGAGAAGGAATGGATCAGCTGGGCTTATATTCACTGGAATGTAGAAGGATGAGAGGGGATCTTATAGAAACATATCAAATTCTTAAAGGATTGGAATAATTCCAGGAAAAATATTCCCAATGTTGGGCGAGTCGAGAACCAGGGGTCACAGTTTAAGAATAAGGGGTAGGCCACTTAGGACTGAGATGAGGAAAACATAATTCAGCCAAACACAAATTGGAGGAACAACGCCTCCTACTAGAAGGATCTCAGCCTGAAACGTCACCTTTTCCTTCTCTCCAGAGATGCTGCCTGTCCCGCTGAGTTACCCCACATTTTGTGTCTGCCATATTTCGCTTGGGCAGCTTACTGCACAGTGGCATGAATATTGATTTCTCTAACTTCAAGTAACCCTTTCACCCCCCCCTCTCTCTCCATCCTTCCCCCTCCCTACTCAGCGTACTAGTTTTACTGTCGTCCTGTTGAGTTCCACTGTCTGTGTGACTCGTATCACCGAGCTCACGGCCAACAATGGACCATTGTGGGCTCCGCATTTCCTTGATTAGCGTTAGTTTTTGCATATTGTCCATTCATTTGTCCTCAGTACCGTCTGTGTCTCTCGTTCCCCTCTCCCCTGACTCTCAGTCTGACCGGGGTCTGGGACCTATAAACGTCACCTATTCCCTTTCTCCAGAGATGCTGCCCGACCCGCTGAGTTACTCCAGCATTTCGTGTCTGTCAATACAAATTGGCTCATGTCTTCCTGAATATGGGTCGCTTCTCGCCCACAAACACACACTTCGGACGCAGACTTTTGATGGTCCTCTTAACTTGAAGTTTTCTTGCAAAAACACAATTACATTGGATGGAAATAATTTTTAAAATCCAACAATTAAACCTGCATCGAAGGGAGTGCAGATGTTGGTTTACACCGAAGATAGACACAAAATGCTGGAGTAACTCAGCGGGTCGGGCAGCATCTCTGGAGAGAAGGAACAGGTGATGTTTCGGGTCGAGACCCTTCTTCAGACTCGAAGCAGCGCTCCACTAAAACATACATAGTAAGACATTTAGAACTCAATAAAACATTACAAAGTAAAATAAAACTTTAAATATCACCCGCCCCATCCCACGGGTCGAATCCTGATTGAAATGAATCTCATTTGACTCCAGATCTGACCCGGGGTGTATTCGGAGCGCTTCCTCAGAGTCGGGGCCGACTGGAGAACGGGTTCCTCCATTGGCCGCCAAGTGGAGAACAGTTCAAGCGGCAGCACAATCCATCACCTCTGTAGTTACAGCAGGCCCGAGCGAGTCCGGGGCTTCCTTCTTCAAGCGAGAGTCAGATCAATAAAAATACACCCAAAAAATGCTGAAGTAACTCAGCGGGTCAGGCAGCATCTCTGGAGCATTTTGTGTCTATCTACCTTCTGTGTGAACCAGCATCTGCAGTTCCTTCCTACACATGTTGAGTGAAGGAGAGAAGGAATGGGTGACGTTTCGGGTCGAGACCCTTCTTCAGACTGATGGGTCATTTGCAGTATTTGCAGTATTTGCAATGGCCTCGGCTTCAATTCCAGATGCGTATCAACCACGATCTCCAGTACCCAGTGACTTGTAACTTATTTTTATTTCTGCAGTTGGGTGATGAGTTAAAGTATATTCCAGAAAGTTATTCCGGCCTGCCACTTCAACAGTGCTTTAAAAACTATTTTTTTTATATATGTTTTAAAATTATGTTTTCAAACTGTTTAAAAAAAATAGTTGTAATAGTTATTACGTAGCTGTAATAGGCTTAGAAGGACGAGAGGAGATCTTATCGAAACGTATAAGATTATGAAGGGGTTGGACACGTTAGAGGCAGGAAACATGTTCCCAATGTTGGGAGAGTCCAGAACAAGGGGCCACAGTTTAAGAATAAGGGGTAGGCCATTTAGAACTGAGATGAGGAAAAACTTTTTCAGTCAGAGAGTTGTGAATCTGTGGAATTCTCTGCCTCAGAAGGCAGTGGAGGCCAATTCTCTGAATGCATTCAAGAGAGAGCTGGATAGAGCTCTTAAGGATAGCGGAGTCAGGGGGTATGGGGAGAAGGCAGGAACGGGGTACTGATTGAGAATGATCAGCCATGATCACATTGAATGGCGGTGCTGGCTCGAAGGGCCGAATGGCCTCCTCCTGCACCTATTGTCTATTGTCTATTGTCTATAAATGTCACACTGTCAGAGGCTGGCTACTTCTCACGAGGTTACTGGAGACACTGCCAGCGCGCTTAGGTGATTCAACACATGAGAGCGACGTTGTAAAAGAGCAACAGAATTATCCCACTTTCACCTCAAAATTCATTACTGGGACATGACTGATTATGACTGATTGCACTGATTGTGAAGATTGTCTGGAGCTTTTTGTTTTTATTTCAACCCGACATTTGCATTATTTTGTTTTCGCTGCCTACAAATTTCATAGGGCAATATTTCACGTCCTACAACTGCCCTGTAATAATATCTTACAACAGTGGCGCTGCTGCCTCACAGCGCCAGAGACCCGGGTTCCATCCTGACCACGGGTGCTGTCTGCAGGGAGTTTGTACGTTCTCCATGGGACCTCGTGGGTTTTCTCCGGCTGCTCCGGTTTCCTCCCACACTCCAAAAATGTACAGGATAATTGGCTTTGGTAAAATTGTAAATTGTCCCTCGTGTGTTAGGACAGCGCGGACTCGGTGGGCCGAAGGGCCTGTTTCGGGCTGTATCTCTAAACTAAAAATAAAACATGGTGCTTGGTCTTGGGAGATACTGGGGTCATGCAAGACACTGACAATCTTTCTCTACATCTTCACCTACCTGTCTGTTAAACTATCAACAGCTTTGTCACCTGATGTTGAAACTCATTAAATTATTTGGGTTTTAGGATTTTCTTTTCCCCAAATATAAACTTTATTCATAATGAAAAATACATACACATTAAAACTGTACAAAAATTCCTCAGACATTCTCAGCATCTATCGATTCATTAGTACCACACTCAGTGGTGTTCACGCCTATATTTAAGCACAACATAACATCTTTGCCACTCATGTGGCCTCCTGGGGTGACACACCTTCCCCTGTTTGAGGGGTGTCCCCACCGGACTCTGCCCACCCCCCCCCCCCCCCCCCCAATGTCCAGCAGTGGAAGGACCTTAGACTGTGAAGCCTTGGTGCTGGCCAAAGATAATAGAGCAGAGCAAGATAGACCACTCGACCCTAAAAACCGTAGTGTGTCATGGCATCATTTTAGTAGGCAGAAACTTGCAGAAACATTTTAAAAGAAAAATAACAAAAGTCTGTGAATTGATAGATGAGATATATTCTGCATTTTAGTGGTGTCATCACACATACTGTTCCCCCAAAACACTGATTACACTGCGAGAGGCAGAGCGAAAGGTGGATTTTGCCTACTAAAATGGCGGACGTTACGCTCCTTTGCATACTACACTTCAGTATGGGCGATTTCGATGGAGCGGTTCATCTTGTTCCTCCAGTATCTTTGGTGTTGGCTGCACCGAGCTTCAGTGTGTCCCTCAGCACGTAGTCCTGCAGTGTGGAGCGGGCCAGTCAGCAACATTCCCCGACAGTTAGCACAAGGCGAAACATAGAAACATAGAAAATAGGTGCAGAGGTAGGCCAGAACCTCTAGCCAGAACTGCCTTTCAATATGATCATGGGTGATCATCCAACATCAGTATCCCGTTCCTGCTTTCTCCCCACATCCCTTGATTCCGTTAGCCCTAAGAACAACAGGTCTGTGGACCAAAGAGTGTCTTTTACTGAGTTGATCGACCTCCAGCTGTACTTCTCTCTTCGACAAACTACTTTGAAGAAGTTCTCCTCCTCTCTTCGACGACCCACCGGAAATTGGAGGAACAGCACCTTATATTTCGCTTGGGCAGCTTGCAGCCCAATGAACATTGACTTCTCCAACTTTAGATAGTTCCTCTGTCCCTCTCTTCCCCTCCCCCTTCCCAGTTCCCCCTTTATCTTCCTGTCTCCACCTATATCCTTCCTTTGTCCCGCCCCCCTGACATCAGACTGAAGAAGGGTCTCGACCCGAAACGTCACCCATTCCTTCTCTCCTGAGATGCTGCCTGACCTGCTGAGTTACTCCAGCATTTTGTGAAATAAATACCTTCGATTTGTACCAGCATCTGCAGTTATTTTCTTACACTACTTATACTCCAGCTGTACTTGATATCTGTCTTCAAATATGTCCCTGGGAACAGATCAGAGAGCCTTCAGGTATGGATCTGGTCGGGATGAATGAATCATGACAAAAACCCTTGCATCACTCTCCAGACCCTCATCACAACTTTTATACTCTAAGGAGAGGTGGGCAACTGTTTCCTCTCCGTACCAGCCATCCCGATGTCTGCGTGCATCTGTATTAAGACGCTGATGATGCAGGAAGGAACTGACTGGGAGGGTCACCTCTCACCGCCAGCCAAGTCTGGGTGCTGTTGGTGAGTTCTAATGATGAGGCATTTTGCCAGGCAAACAGGACAGTCTGCTCAGGGAACTACGCCACATTGATTTTACACTTTTACCATGTCAATTAACCGACAAACCTGTACGGGGAATGTGGGAGAAAACTGGAGCACTCGGAGAAACCCCATGCAGGTCACGGGGAGAATGTACAAACTCCTTACAGACAGGATTGTGAGGATTGAACCCAGGATTCTGGCACTGCAAGGCGGCAACTCTACCGATGTGCCACTGTGCCACCCCAAATATATAATTTAAATTTTGAATTTATTTAGCATTGGGAATCTTGAAGAAAATTACACTTTTTAACCAAATGGATGATGGATGTGCTGGCTCTGGAGAGGATCCAGAGGAGGTTTACAAGAATGATCCCAGGAATGAGTGGGTTAGCTTATGATGAGCCTTTGACAGCACTGGGCCTGTACTCACTGGAGGTTAGAAGGTTAAGGAGGGGCCTTATTGAAACTTACAGAATAATGAAAGTGGATGTGGAAAGGATGTTTCCACTAGTGGGAGCATCTAGGGCCAGAGGTCATTGCCTCAGAATTAAAGGGCGCTCTTATAGAAAGGAGGAGGAATTTCTTTAATCAGAGGCTAGTTAATCTGTGGAACTCATTGCCAAAGAGGGCTGTGGAGGCCGTCAGTGGATATTTATAAGGCAGAGATAAACACATTCTTGATTAGAACAGGTGTCAAGGGTTATGGGGAGAAGGCAGGAAAAAGGGTTTCGGAGGTAGAGATCAGCCATGATTGAATAGCAGAGTGGACTCGATGGGCTGAATGGCCTAATTCTACTCCAATAACTTGTGAACCTGTGAATGTGTTGTATTAATTGTAATTAGGATGGTGTGAGTAATTGTAAGCAGTATAGCACAGAGTAACTAGGGAAATAATGACCACCGAGCCAACTAATTTGAACCAACATTGAGAGTGTTTGATCTACGAGATATGTGGGAATATAAAGAATTATCAGCATGGAGTTAATGCATTAACAGAAGTAACCAACTTGCCTGCAATGCCAGCTGTCATCAAACAACTCATTCTGAATATCTCCATCGATAGTTCTTTTGCAGTTGTTTCAAATTAAAAGTCATATCTGTGAACATGTTGTAAACCCCTTCGAAATATTAAATTAATTAATTGATCATTATTTACATGTTAATTAATATATTCATTTCTTCACAATCGAATCTCCAAAAAAGAATGTAGATAATCCAGTTCCTTCTTTGCATCACCATCCCCCAATTTATTAAATATACAGTTTAATTTAGGGATTCAGCGAGGAAACAGGCCCTTCGGCCCACCGAGTCCGCGCCGACCAGCGATCCCCACACGCTAACACTATCCTGCACAATAGGGACAATTTACATTTAAACCAAGCCAATTAACCTACAAGCTTGTCCTTCTTTGGAGTGTGGGAGGAAATCAAAGATCTCGGAGGAAACACACGCAGGTCACAGGGAGTACGTACAAACTCCGTACAGACAGCACCTGTAGTCAGGATCGAACCCGGGTCTCTGGCGCTGTAAGCAGCAAATCTACCTCTGTGCCACAGTGCCACCCTAGTGGTACGGGACATTTTATTCAAGGTAACTTTCTTGTACCTTTCCAACATTATCAATCTTTAAAAAAGTAACAAAATGTGCATGGAATTTCTTCATAGATACAACACAGCTTATTAATAAAATAGAGATATCTGTGGGCTATAAATTATATAAGAAAACATTTTAATAATACTTTTAAAAAATGAGTTGTTTCAATCTTGTGCATGATAATTACATTGTTATTGATTGAAATACTATTATATTGTGTGATCAAGCAACACAGACCCACACTGGCATGAAAATAATTGTACGTACATTTTTCTTAATATTGTTGTGCACTTTTTGATTGCTGATGATCATAGTACTACAAATCATGTTTCTTACAGCTGTTTTATATGTATTAATATATGACGTGGATAATATGCAATACATAATCTAAATAATATATACCTTAATACCTTGGAGTTCAAATACTTTGGAGTTTACCCGGGCAGTAAACTGGACTGGTCCAGGAATGCTGAGGCCCTGTACATGAAGGGACAGAGCCGGCTGTACTTTTTGACAAGGCTCTGCTCCTTCAACGCCTGCAGAAAGATGTTGCTGATGTTCTACCAATCGTTGTAGCCAGTACCATCTTCTTCGCTGTCGTGTGCTGGGGTAGCAGGGGAAAGGCCACGGATGGCAACGGAGTTAACAAGCTCATCAGGAAGGCTGGGTCCGTCCTGGGGGCGGAGTTGGATTCACGGGAGGTGGTCTTGGAGGGGAGGATGTTCCTCAAACAGCGGAGCATCCTGGACAATACAGCTCACCCACTCCATGACACACTGGTCAAACTGAGGAGCACCTTCAGCAACAGACTGGTCCCACCAAGATGCAGCACAGAACGCCACAGGAGATCCTTCTTCCCTGTGGCTATCAATCTGTACAACTCCTCCCCATTCTGTCGTGGGGTAGACCGAGACTGACCCCCCCTCCCCCCCCTCCCCAATCTTTGCACATCCACAATCCTTTTCACTCGTCACTTTAATTTCATGTTTCATGTATCTTGTGTTTTATGACTTTTGACAGATCAATTTCCCTCCTGGGATAAATAAAGTTCTATTGTATTGTATCGTATATACTACATTTTATAAAAGTATACAAACATATCATCTGTACAATTCTATACTCAGCATCTGTGTTAATTTTCTAATTAAAATGAAGCTTGCCATTCAAAAACAGTTTCAATTGCAGAGTTCCTTAATCAAACAACAATTATACCTTGTAATGGCAATTTCCGACTTTTCTAGTGACCTCTTTTCCACTTGCCATTACTACACAGGACGTAGGAGTGATCTTACACAAACCTAATGGAACAGATCTTCTGCTCATTATTTCCAGTTTAATTGGTTGCTTATTGAAGTAGTTGTACAAACAAGGAGATGAACAATCAAAGCTTTCCATATTCCGCATGCAAGTTGTAGCTGGCTGCTGTGTCCCTGGTCTGGTTAGAACTGTGTGCTCTCCCTCCCTGAACCTGCCACTCCCTGTCCCCTATGCCCAGAAATAATACTGCAAGATATATCTAGACAAAATAATATAACATGCCAACAGTAGCGAGCCTAAACATAAATGGCTCCTACATACCTTTCTGTCAGACCAGTTAACCTGTCCTAATACTGATTAGAAAGGACTTAATGCATTTTGCCAACTATTTAACTTTATAAGATAAAGCAGTGTACCCGGTTTGCTGATGTCTGGTTGTGGTTCTCAATCTGAAGTAAGCTCGGAATCTGAAAGAAAAATGGTCTGGAGTGTTCAAGATAAAACAGTGCGATTTTGTGTTCCCTGTTGGAAACTTCCAATCGAGTCAATCAGAGAAGAATACTCTGGATGCTAGGATACTAAAAGAAATTTAGAAGTATTGTGAACACTATTGAAAAAACAGGTTGTACAGTGTCTGTTGAAAGAGAAACAGAGATCTGGATAAAGTGAATGTGGTGAGGATGTTTCACTGGTGGGAGGGTGTTGGATCAAAGGCCATAGCCTCAGAATAAAAGGACATACCATTAGAAAGTCGATGAGAAGGAATTTCTTTAGTCAGAAGGTAGTGAATCTGTGGAATTCATTGTCACAGAAGGCTTTGGAGGCCAAGTCATTAGATATTTTTAAGGTGGAGGTTGGCAGATTCTTGATTAGTACGGGTGTCAGGGATTATGGGGAGAAGGCAGGAGAATGGAGTTGAGAGGGAAAGATACATTATGACCACTGACATGCAAAGTGAATAATGTTGATTATCTTGTTACAATGGCACCTGTTGTGGGATATATTAGGCAGCAAGTGAACAGTCAGTCTGGAAGTTGGATGCTGGAGAAATGGGCAAGAGTAAAGACCTGAGTGACTTTGACAAGGGCCAAATTGCTATGGCCAGCCGACTGGGTCAGAGCATCTCTGAAACGGCAAGGCTTGTGGGGTGCTCCCGGTCAGCATTGGTTTGTGGTTTGTCCCTCCTCGGACCACTGTCGGTAGGTACTCACCAAGAGAGAGCTAGATAGAGCTCTTAAGGATAGCGAAGTCAGGGGGTATGGGGAGAAGGCAGGAACGGGGTACTGATTGAAAATGATCAGCCATGATCACATTAAATGGCGGTGCTGGCTCGAAGGGTCGAATGGCCTCCTCCTGCACCTATTGTCTATTGTCTATTGTCTATTGTCTATTGATACATTAGCAATGCTCTCGTGACGTTTAGCTCGGCACGTGAATATGCAAGGAGCGGGGTAATGTGGAACTCATGCAGGCAGAGGAGATTAGATTAAGTGGGATCATGTTTGCAACAGACACGGTGGAAAAAAAGAGTTGCAAATGCTGGTTAATACCCAAAAGGACACAAAATACTGGAGTAACTCAGCAGATTTGGCACCATCTCTGGTGAACTTGGATAGGTGACATTTTAGGAGCCTTCTTCAGGAGGGGAGAAGAATGCTGGAAAAGGGGAGAGGCAGCACAATGCGTGGGTAAGGAGGGATTTTTTGGCAGGCAAATGGTTGGAACAAAGGCCTGAGATAAGAACACCAGGTGTGAGACAGGTTTGAAGAGTGCCAATTGTGACAGGGGGTGGGTTGGAAGAACGGGGGAACACATGCAAACACGTGCTTGACCCGCCATGGGCAGCTGGATCTCCCAGTTGTTGACCAGTTTATCTTCCCTTCCCAGTCCTTCATTGGCCTTTCTTTCCTGGGCCACCTACATTGGTAAAGTAAGGCCACGTGCAAACTGGAGGAACAGCACCTCCAATGGCACAAATTCCTTGTATGTTGACATACTTGGCTAATAAAATTAATTACAATTACAATTCCACTTGGAAAGCTTACAAAGCAGCAGTTGTAACCCTAGCAGTTGTAATCTCTAACTAAACTCACCCCCCCCCCCTTTCCCATCCCCCTCCAACTCACCCCCCTTCACTTTCCTGTAAAGCTGCATCATATCTTCCTGATTCTTATATTTAACTCTCTAAATAACCGATGAAGGCAAGCATACTTTTTGCCTTCTTTACCAGTCTATCTACTTACATTGCCACTTTCAGGGGGTTATGGACTTGGACCTCAAGATCTCTCTGGACAGCAATGCCATGAAGTGTCTTACTATCAATCATTTATTTTCCCCTTACCTTCTATGGGAAGCATGGCTTCCCCTCTGCCATTGTTGATGGAGCCTTCACACATGTTTTCCTGCACACTCTGCTTATCTTTACTCTCCAGACAGAACAGAGATGCACGTTTCCTTGGACCTCACCTTCCAACCCACCAGCCTCTACATTCAGTTTCAGTTTATTGTCACGTGTACCGAGGTACAGTGAAAAGCTTTTGTTGTGCGCTAACCAGTCAGCGGAAAGACAGTACACGATTACAATCGATCATTCGCAGTGTAAAGATGCATGATAAGGGAATAACGTTTAGTGCAAGATAAAGCCAGTAAAATCTGATCAAAGAAAGTGTGAGGGTCCCCGATGAGGTAGATAGTAGTTCAGGACTGCTCTCTGGTTGTGGTAGGATGATTGTTGTCCGATAACAGCTGGGAAGAAGCTGTCCATGAATCTGGAGGTGTGTGTTTTCACACTTATCTACCTTTTTTCATTACCTATAACTATACCGTTACACACCATTCAGAATCTGATCGTGAGCCATTTCCAACAGTTCCAGCTCAACAGCTCAACAGTTCAGAACTGCTCTCCAGTGTTGGTATGATGGTTCAGTTGCTGTTATCAGGCAACAGGACAATCCTAGCAACAACTAGAGAGCAGTCCTAAACTACTATCAACCTCATTGGAGATCCTTGAACTATCTCTGATTGGAATTTACTGGCCTTATCTTGCAGGAAACGTTATTCACATTATTCCCTTCATCATGTATCTGTACAAGTGTGGATGGCTCGATTGTAATTATGTATTGTCTTTCCGCTGACTGGATAGCACGCAACAAAAACTTTTTACTGCACCTGGGCACATGTGATAATAAACTAAACTCAAACTCAAGTCAATCAGTCACATCCTTTCCTCTATCCATCACCCCCCCCCTCCCCCCTCCCTCGCCGTTTCCCTTCCGGCTTTCTCTGGGGGCCACACCACACTCTCTGTGACTTCTAGGTCATCCCTTCCCACCCCATCCCTGTCCCCGCTATTTTCCACCTGCAACCATTGAAGGTGCAACATTTGTCCCTTCATGTCCCCCATCACCTGTATCCAGGGACCTAAAGCGACCTTCCAGATGAAGCAGAGGTTCTCCCCCTCATGGTATCTGCTGTGGTTCTATGGTGACCACAGGTGAACTGCATGGATCAAAAGGCCATCTGAAACCCTTTATGATGGTGGACGTCAGAGCCACTGGACGGTAGTCATTAAGGACGCTACCTCACTTTTCCCTTACACCAAAGTGATTGTGGTCTTCTGAAAGCAGTTGCACAACATAGAATGGAGTAGGGAGACGTTTAAGCTGTCCCTGGAGGTGCCAGCTGGTCCAGGCAGGTCCTGAGAACACATCATCCTGTGGTACCACAAAATGCTGGAGTAACTCAGTGGGCCAGGCAGCATCTCAGGAGAGAAGGAACAGGCATCCTGCCCCCTTCCCTGACATCAGTCTGAAGAAGGGTCTCAACCCGAAACGTCACTCATTCCTTCTCTCCTGAGATGCTGCCCGACCCGCTGAGTTACTCCAGCATTTTGTGATGCCTTCGATTTGTACCAGCATCTGCAGTTATTTTTCTACACTACTTCCTCCATCCTGTGGGATCCTTCTCGGGAAGAGTGATCTGGCATCTGAGACAGAGGCTTGGTAAATGTAAAAATTGTCCCCAGTGGGTATCAGAGAGCGTTAATGTGCGGGGATCGCTGGTCGGCGCGGACCTGGAGGGCCGAAAGGGCCTGTTTCCACGCTGTATCTCTAAACTAAATTAAACTAAACTAAAGTAATGTGTCCCTCTTGGGATCACACCATCCCCAGCCAAAAGTTGTCCCACCAGGGAACCACCCTGCCTGAGGTCATCTGTTGCCAGCCCTGATTTGTCCTGGTCTTTTCTTGCTCCTAATCCCCCCCACCCCCCTCTCCACAACAATCAGTCTAAAGAAGTCACCTACTGTATCCATGTTCTCCAGAGGTGCAGAGTTACTCCAGCATGTTGCATCTATCTTGGACCTCTTCTCTCTTGGTTCACGTTTACCATCTCCTCCCCCATCTGGTGCCATCGGGTCATCATCCCTCGCTTGTTGGGCTTCAGCCAGCGGTGGCACGGTGGCGCAGCGGTAGAGTTGCTGCTTTACAGCGCCAGAGACCCGGGTTCGATCCCAACTACAGGTGCTGTCTGTACGGAGTTTGCACATTCTCCCCGTGACCTGCGTGGGTTTTATCCGGGTGTATTCCGGTTTCCTCCCACACTCCAAAGACTCACCGGTTTGTCGGTTAATTGGCTTTGGTAACATTGTAACTGGTCCCTATTGTGTAGGATAGTTTTAGTCGGTCGCTGGTCGGTGCAGACTCAGTGGGCTGAAGCAGTGTTGCAGTGATAATATTTTTGGTCCCGGAGCTGTCACTGGTGGCCGAGCGGCTGCTATTAAATTCCCCGCTGTTTGTTTTGGGTTGTTTTTTTACAGAGGTGCCGGAGCGGACCAGCAACACTGCACCCCTGGGCTGAAGGGCCTGTTTCCACCCTGTATCTCTAAACCAAACTAAACTAAACAACTACCAGCCTATGCCTAGCCATTCCTACCTTCCTCTCCCTCATCTGGCTACATTTAAACAATGCCCCCCCCCCCCCAATATCTAATTCCACACATCACCTACCTAGCCTCTGCCTCACCTCACCTGCTCATGTCCACATACTGCCTATTTTCCCTCTCCACCCTCAGTCCCGTTGCAGGGTCTCGACCTGAAACATCGGCCATCCCTTTACAGAAGCTGCTCGATCCACTCTGTTCCTCCAGGTGATTGGGTTTGCAGTTCCTGGTTTTTTCCCGTTGCTATTCTTGACTAATATTCTAAAATAATCTATTTAAGTGAACTACAAATTAAAGTTAGATTCTAACTCTGAAATCAATTTTAGAATATGATGACACCTTCACCTATTTCAGTTCCCAATCTTCGGAGTAATTTTCAATGCCATTCTGTGACCACTTGAAAAGCCCTGATTAGTATTTGAGATCGATAAATCATTACCAAACAATTTTAGAAGTATATTCAGAATGAGGACTTCAAATATCTGACCTGATATCTTACATCAATTTTAATTCTTTTTTGTACTGACTTTAATTCTTATTTTGAAGTCCTCTTTATTCTTTTTTAATATGATCAGATGATGAATGCTTCACAGATCAATTTTCGGGTAAATTTTCATTTTCATTTGTTCATATGTCCACAGCTCCTCATCAACAGCAACACTGGTCAAATTGATCTGGAAAATTATTTTGGGTGTGGTTTGAGTTAAGGCTTTTTCCTCGAAGACTTAGTTGAGAGATACAGAGCGGAAACAGGCCCTTCGGCCCACCGCGCCGACCAGCCATCCCCGCACAATAACGGGTCGTTCGCACAGCTGAGAAGGTTGTTGGCTGCAACCTTCCCCACATTGATGAACTGTACACTGCAAGGGCCAGGAAGCGAGTGGGCAAGATCATCTCTGACCCCTCTCACCCTGGCCATAAACTCTTTGAAGCACTTCCCTCTGGAAGGCGACTCCGGACTGTCAAAGCAGCCACAGCCAGACATAAAAACAGCTTTTTTCCACAAGTGATAGTTCTACTCAATAACAAAAGTCTGTAGTCTCTTTTTTTGCTCTGGTTTATTTTCACCCACATGTTTAGACCGTAATGTTGTATCCTTATTGTTTTGATGTGTTTATACTTTATTCTTAATTGTTAACTGTATGTTTGTGATGTCATTTGTGAGCGGAGCACCAAGGCACATTCCTTGTATATGCACATACTTGGCCAATAAACTTATTCATTCATTCATTCATTCATTCATTCATTCATTCATTCATTCATTCATTCATTCAATTTACATTTATACCAAAGTCAATCTGCCTACAAATGTGTACGACTTTGGGATATGGGAGGAAACCGGAGATCCCAGAGAAAACCCCTGCAGGTCACGGGGAGAACGTACAAATTCCTTACAGATCCTAACACCTGTAGTGAGGATCGAACCCGGGCTTCTGGTGGTGTGAGGCAGCAACTCTACCACTGCGCTACCGTGCCCCCCTTAAGCCGGCCACTTTCTCTGGGCACATGTCCAGTCTTGGTGGCATGTCTAACTCTAGTTTGAATTCTTAATAATTCAGCATGATTATTTTGGTTTACTCAGTAAATTAGACACATTGTAATTACGTAAGTTATTTTTCCATCTGAAGAATTATTGTCAGGCCAGGCCAGAAACGTACAAAATTCTTAAGGTGTTCGACAGGCTAAATGCAGGAAGATTGTTCCCGATGTTGGGGAAGTCCAGAACAAGGGGTCACAGTTTAAGGATAAGGGGGAAATCTTTTAGGACCGAGATGAGAAAGTTTTTTTTCACACAGAGAGTGGTGAATCAGTGGAATTCTCTGCCACAGAAGGTAGTTGAGGCCAGTTCATTGGCTATATTTAAGAGGGAGTTAGATGTGGCCCTTGTGGCTAAAGGGATCAGGGGGTATGGAGAGAAGGCAGGTACAGGATACTGAGTTGAATGATCAGCCATGATCATATTGAATGGTGGTGCAGGCTCGAAGGGCCGAATGGCCTACTCCTGCACCTATTTTCTATGTTGTTACTGTGATTACATGGACACACTGACAGCTTGAAGCAAGTCACCATTGTAAATTCACGGTAATATTTTGGTCAGTAACACACCCTGAATAGGTGCAGGAAGTTTTGTACGGGAAACCTTGTGATAAGTGCGTGCTATTAAATATTTGCTGGGTTTCCATTGAGCGGGAGACCCTCCAGTAGCTTGGCTCGCCCACTGCGGTCGTCGATGTGACTCAACGCTGTGAGAGAGAGGGGGGCCGTCAGAGAGAGAGGGGGGATGTCGGAGAATGACGGTGGGCTGTCAGAGAGAGTGTGGGACCGTCAGAGAGAGAGGGGGGCCATCAGAGAGAGAGGGGGCTGTCAGAGAGAGAGGGGGGCCATCAGAGAGAGAGGGGGGCTGTCAGAGAGAGTGTGGGGCCGTCAGAGAGAGAGGGGGGCCATCAGAGAGAGAGGGGGCTGTCAGAGAGAGAGGGGGGCCATCAGAGAGAGAGGGGGGCCATCAGAGAGAGAGGGGGCTGTCAGAGAGAGAGGGGGGCCATCAGAGAGAGAGGGGGGCCATCAGAGAGAGAGGGGGCTGTCAGAGAGAGAGGGGGACCGTCAGAGAGAGAGGGGGGCCATCAGAGAGAGAGGGGGCTGTCAGAGAGAGAGGGGGGCCATCAGAGAGAGAGGGGGGCCGTCAGAGAGAGAGGGGGACCGTCAGAGAGAGAGGGGGGCCATCAGAGAGAGAGGGGGCTTGTCAGAGAGAGAGGGGGGCCATCAGAGAGAGAGGGGGGCTGTCAGAGAGAGAGGGGGGCTGTCAGAGAGAGAGGGGGACCGTCAGAGAGAGAGGGGGGCCATCAGAGAGAGAGGGGGCTTGTCAGAGAGAGAGGGGGGCCATCAGAGAGAGAGGGGGGGCCGTCAGAGAGAGAGGGGGACCGTCAGAGAGAGAGGGGGGCCATCAGAGAGAGAGGGGGCTTGTCAGAGAGAGAGGGGGGCCATCAGAGAGAGAGGGGGGCTGTCAGAGAGAGAGGGGGGCTGTCAGAGAGAGAGTGGGACCGTCAGAGAGAGAGGGGGGCCATCAGAGAGAGAGGGGGGCCATCAGAGAGAGAGGGGGACCGTCAGAGAGAGAGGGGGGCCATCAGAGAGAGAGGGGGGCCATCAGAGAGAGGGGGACCGTCAGAGAGAGAGTGGGACTGTCAAAGAGAGAGGGGGCCGTCAGGGAAAGAGGAGAGCCGTCGGAGAGAGAGGGGGGCCATCAGAGAGAGAGGGGGACCGTCAGAGAGAGAGGGGGGCCATCAGAGAGAGGGGGCTGTCAGAGAGAGAGGGGGGCCATCAGAGAGAGAGGGGGGCCGTCAGAGAGAGAGGGGGACCATCAGAGAGAGAGGGGGGCCATCAGAGAGAGAGGGGGGCCATCAGAGAGAGAGGGGGGCCGTCAGAGAGAGAGGGGGACCATCAGAGAGAGAGGGGGGCCATCAGAGAGAGAGGGGGGCCATCAGAGAGAGAGGGGGGCCATCAGAGAGAGAGGGGGGCCATCAGAGAGAGAGGGGGCTGTCAGAGAGAGAGGGGGGCCGTCAGAGAGTGAGGGGGACCGTCAGAGAGAGAGGGGGCTGTCAGAGAGAGAGGGGGGCCATCAGAAAGAGAGGGGGGCCATCAGAGAGAGAGGGGGCTGTCAGAGAGAGAGGGGGGCCGTCAGAGAGTGAGGGGGACCGTCAGAGAGAGAGGGGGCTGTCAGAGAGAGAGGGGGACCATCAGAGAGAGAGGGGGCTGTCAGAGAGAGAGGGGGGCCATCAGAGAGAGAGGGGGGCTGTCAGAGAGGGGGACCGTCAGAGAGAGAGGGGGGCCATCAGAGAGAGAGGGGGGCCATCAGAGAGAGAGGGGGGCCATCAGAGAGAGAGGGGGCTGTCAGAGAGTGAGGGGAGCTGTCAGAGAGAGAGGGGGGCTGTCAGAGAGAGGGGAGCCATCAGAGAGAGAGGGGGCCGTCAGAGAGTGAGGGGGGCTGTCAGAGAGAGTGTGGGGCCGTCAGAGAGAGAGGGGGGCCATCAGAGAGAGAGGAGGCCGTCAGAGAGAGAGGGGGGCCATCAGAGAGAGAGGGGGCCATCAGGGAAAGAGGGGGGCCATCAGAGAGAGAGGGGGGCCATCAGAGAGAGAGGGGGGCCGTCAGAGAGAGGGGGCCCATCAGAAAGGGAGTGAGAGTCAGAGAGAGAGTGGAGGGGCCGTCAAAGATAGAGTGGGGCATCCAATATACTCAATAATAATAAAAAATCTAGATTATTGAAGACTTGCAAAGTGTGAGAGTGTGAAGCTCAGACAGGTCAGACTATCAGCTGACATGTATGGATCTGGCAAAACATTTTGGTTAATGGCGGTCAAAGAATTTGAAATGAAGAGAACTCTCATTCGTCATCTGAATTTGCTGCACATTTTGCAATTTAACCAATACATTCAGATCTCGGAATAATTAATGCCATTGAAGCGATCCCCGCACACTAACACAATCTTACACGCACGCACTAGGGACAATTTACAATTTTACCAAAACAATTAGCCCTACAAACCTGTACGTCTTTGGAGTGTGGGAGGAAACTGGAGATCCCAAAGAAAATTCATGCAGGTCACAGGGAGAACGTACAAACTCCGTACAGACAGCACCCATAGTCAGGATCGAACCCGGGTCTCCGGTGCTGTAAGGCAGCAACTCTACCGCTGTGCTACCGTGCCACCCCTCAAGTGTGAAAGGTGCCAATAGAATTTAAAGAATGAATGAATATGTTTATTGGCCAAGTATATACACATACAAGGAATGTGCCTTGGTGCTCCGCTCGCAAGTAACAACACGAACATACAGTAACCAATTAAGAATAAAGCATAAAACATGAAACCATTAAGAATACAACGTTACGGTTTAAACATTAAGCTACGTTTATATTGAAGTAATGATGGTTTAGGACCATAAATGCTTGAAGGGTCTGCAATTTAACTTGGAATTAAGTAGCTGACATTGAAGAAGGTTGCTCAACCTTTTGAGAGTGTTGTGACAATGCTTCTCACTGCAGTAAACAGATTCCACACTTGCTATTCCACAACACTCACAATTCATTCAAAGTGGGAAACAGCATAAACATATCTTGGATGTGGTCTTATCATAACTGAGAAAGGATGATAAGTAAATAGCATGTTAAAACAAACTCGAACAAACAGGATGTGCAGGTGGGGAGGGGAAACATATTTTTTCATTTCAAGGGAGGGGTGGAAATTTGAGGGAAAGGCTCAAAGTGAAAGTGACGATGGGAAAGTTAACCTGGGAAAGAGATAAAATGAAGATTGCCACAAAACGCTGGAGTAACTCAGTGGGACAGGCAGCATCTCTGGAGAAAAGGAATAGGTGACATTTTGGATCGAGACCCTTCTTCGGACTCAGACTTCAGTCCGAAGAAGGGTCTCGACCCGAAATGTCACCTATCAGTCTGAAGAAGGGTCTTGATTGACCAACATCCCATTACCACCACTCAGCAACAAACTGGCTTCAGTGGTATAGGTTTAGGTTTATTATTGTCACGTGTACTGAAGTGCAGTGATAAGCTTTGTTTGCATGCTATATCAAACTAGATCAGACAATAGTGCACAATACAAGCAAGTGCAGATACTCTCACAATGTTTAAGAAACATTTAGGCAGGTACATGGATCGGACAGGTTTAGACGCATATGGTCCAAACGCAGGCTGGTGGGACTGGTGTTGATGGGACATGTTGGTTGGCGTGGGCAAGTTGAGTTTAAGAGTCTGTTTCCACACTGTGTGACACTATGACTCTGTCAAACCCAAGCACAGTAGGTAGAGCAAAGGGGAAAAATACAGAGTGTAAAATATAGTTCTCAGCATTGTAGCGCATCAACTTCACAGAAAACGTCTACTGTCCACCATGGGGTGGAGGTGTATCACCCAGTACCCTAGCTTATGGAAGGACCGTTCAGAAGCCTGAAAACAGAGGGGAAGAAGCTGTTCCTGAGTCTGGTGGTTCGCGATTTCAAACCTCTGCATCTTCTGACCGAGGGGAGCGGGGAGAAGAAGGAATGACCAGGGTGGGAGGTGTCTTTGATTATGTTGGCTGCTTTCCTGAGGCAGTGTGAAGTGTAGACGGAGTCAATGGTGGGGAGTCTGGTCTGTGTGATGGGCTGAGCTACATCTACAACTCTCTGCAATTTCTTGCGGTCGTGGGCAGAGCTGTTCCCAAACCAAGTTGCGATGCAACCCAACAGTATGCTTTCTATGGCGTACTAGTAGGAGTTTATAAGGGTGATTGGATGCACGTTGAATCTCCTTATTCTCCTAAGGAAGGCGAGGCATTGGTTCGCCATCCTGGCAATCGCTTCAAGGCGGTTGGTTTATGACAGGTCGTTGGTTAATATTAACACCAATGAACTTGAAACTGTCAACCATTTCCACTTCAGCACCGTTGTTGCTGATTGGGGCATGTATTCCACCGTGGTTCCTGAAGTTGCTAGCTAGCTCCTTTGTCCTAGTTAACATGGAGGGAGAGGCAGTTGTCCTGACGCCCGCCGTGTTACACTACATTCCACGCGCTGCCCCGACATTGTTCATGATCGGGCCCAACGCAGCGTGCATCATCTACTAAAGGTGGTGCCCTGGGATCAAGCCTTACCCAGACTTGTGAATTGTCATCATCAGCGGTCACTGAAAGCGAGTATGACAGTCCTCTCCATAGGGTCGGGACGCCTGTGCGTGACTTTGTTTAACGTGGGGAGATGAGTGCACTAGACAGCCACCACATGGTCCTTGACAGATCTGGGTCAGGATCCAGTGGCGTGGAGTCCAAGATGACCGGGGACCCTTTTCTGCTGCAGCCTTCATCCATCCGCCTTCCCAGCCGTTGTGACGCTCCACTAAAGTCAGCCGTCATCCTCCGCCTGTTCCACCGTTGAGGTCTTGGTTGGATTGCTCTTTGTCAGGGACCTCCCCCTCGACCATACCGCCATGGGTGACCCTACCAGGAGCGTAGCTCCAGACGACATCGCTCTCTGGGTCTCAGGACCACATAAGCTTCTCCACCACGACAAGGTGACAATCCACAGAGAAGTGTACCACCAAGAAGGACAAGGAAAGACAGAGATGGGAACATCACAATCATCCGTGAGATGCAGGCTGTACTATCTTAGAAATATATTGCCATCTCCCCATCAGATTGTTGCCACCAGTTGTTGAATAGAAGAATATTTCCATAGGTCTCGCACTTCCTTATGATGCAGAAGAAGGCCATTGCAGAGCAGCCTTTTGGAGCATTTCCATCAGTCCTGTTTCCCCTCTACCCTCTCCTCTGCATTCTCTCTTGCATGGCTGTCATCACCCTTTGATTCTCCTCTTGCCCAGGGAAGGTGAATCAAGAACCAGAGGACATAGGTTTAAGGTGAGGGGGAAAATTTAGTAGGAATCTAAGGGGTAATTTTCATGCAAAGGCAGGCAGGTGTATGGAAGGAGCTGCCAGAAAAGGTGGTTGAGGCAGGTCCTATCGCAACGTTTAAGAAACATTTAGACAGGTTCCTGGATAGATCAGGTTTAGAGAGATATCGCCAATTGCAGGCAGGTGGGACTAATGTAGATGGGGCATTTAGTCGGTGTGGGCACGTTGGGCCGAAGGGCCTGTTTCCACGCTGTATGACGATATGACTTTAAGATGGCCACAGGGAGAACCTTCAAACTGCACACACAGGACACGCAATGCAAGGATCAAAGCTTCATTCGCTGGAGCTATGGGACAGGAGCATGAATTTCAACAGAGACATTGCATGGTTGAGGAAGGTGCTTCATCATCGCCTGCCCAAGGGCAAGTAAGGGTGGCCAATAAATATCTGATCCAGGGTTTAGTGTCAACTAGGGCACAGAAAGGAAAATAGAGAAAAAAATAACAATTGGATTAAGAGACATAACAAATACAAAAGCACGAATGGGGTGGCATGGTGACGCAGCGGTAGAGTTGCTGCCTTACAGCGCTTATAACACTAGAGACCCAGGTTTGATCCCGACTATGGGTGCTGTCTGTACAGAGTTTGTACATTCCCCACATGACCTGCGTGGGGTTTCTCCGGGTGCTCTGGTTTCCTCGCATACTTAACGACGTACAGGTTTACAGGTTGATTGGCTTGGTATAAATGTAAATTGTCCCTAGTGTGTGTAGGATAGTGTAAGTGTGCGGGGATCGCTGGTCGGTGCGGACTCGTGTGGGCTGAAGGGCCTGTTTCCACGCTGTGTCTCTAAACTAAACTAAACTAAACTAGACAAATAAATCATTTGCACTTAGATATTTGAAAAAATCTTCATTAATAGTAACGTTGGAGGTTCGCCATTCTATATGTATGAAATTTAATTGGTGGTGGGGTAGATGGGATACACACGCAGAGAACAAGGAGGTACACGGCTGGGGGTGGTGGGGGGGGGGGGGCGAGGGGGGGGGGGGGAATGAATGCCAAGAACGAAGAGGAACCAACATGACTCAAGTCAGCACTTTTGTAACTTTGTCACCACCAGAAACATGGCGACTCTTTTGTGTACTCTATGCACAAAGGATTTCACAGTACCAAAGT
Source organism: Rhinoraja longicauda (assembly GCF_053455715.1). Classification (NCBI taxonomy): domain Eukaryota; kingdom Metazoa; phylum Chordata; class Chondrichthyes; order Rajiformes; family Arhynchobatidae; genus Rhinoraja; species Rhinoraja longicauda. The sequence continues at coordinate 29,745,880 of NC_135979.1, forward strand.
ACACGTGGCAATAAAGTATCACGGCATCATTGAATTATCAAGACTTGCCATGTACATTCAAGTCAAATTGAGTGTATTATGTTCTGCACTAGTGCAGTGAGGTAGAGCTGCAATGAAAACAGTTTAGTTTAGTTTACTAATTGTCACATGTACAGTGAAAGTGTAGGAAAACAACTGCAGATGCTGGTTCACATCGAAGGTAGACACAAAATGCTGGAGTAACTCAGCGGGTCAGGCAGCATCTCGGGAGGGAAGGAATGGGTGATGTTTTAGGTTGGGACCCGAACCGTCACCCATGCCTTCTCTCCTGAGATGCTGCCTGGCCCGCTGAGTTACTCCAGCATTTTGTGTCTTCCTTCAATGCCCAGTGAAAAGCTTTTTGTTGTGTGCTATCTTGTCAGCGGAAAGACTATGCATAATTACAATCAAAGCCGTCCACGGTGTACAGATGCAGGATAAGGGTATAACATATAGTGCAAGATAAAGTCCAATTAAAGATAGTTTGAAGGTCTCCAATGAGGTAGATGGGAGGTCAGGATCACTCTCTAGTAGGACGGTTCAGTTGCCTGATAACAGCTGAGAAGAAACTGTCCCTGAATCTGGAACCGTGTGTTTTCACATTTCTGTACCTCTTGACTGATGGGAGAGGGGAGAAGAGGGAGTGTCTGGGGTGAGACTGGTCCTTGATTTTGTTTGCAGCAGCATCACTGACACATAGATCCAGCCAATGCTCAAAAACATAAATTATACATAGATTAGGTATAAATTCTGCAAGTCATTCGAAGAATAAGGCTGCAAAAAAACGAAACATCAGTGGGCAAGACTAAATGTGCAAGAAGGAACCACAAATGCTGGTTTACACTGAAGATAGACGCTAAATGCTGGAGTAACTCAGCGGGTCAGGCAGCAACTCTGGAGAAAAGGAACAGGTGATGTTTCGGATTGAGACCTGACGCCTATTCCTTTTCTCCAGAAATACTGCCTGGCCCACTTAGGTACACTCAGCGGGTCAGACAGCATCTCTGGAAAAAGGAACAGGTGACGTTTCGGATTGAGACCCTTCATGACGTGAAACGTTACCTATTCCTTTCCTCCAGAGATACTGCCTGGCCCACTGAGTTACTCCACCATTTTGTGTCCATCAGGGGGTATGGGGAGAAGGCAGGAACGGGGTACAGATTGAGAATGATCAGCCATGATCACATTGAATGGAGGTGCTGGCTCGAAGGGCCGAATGGCCTCCTCCTGCACATATTGTCTATTGTCTATTGTGTCTATCGTTGGTGAGCAAGACTAGGCAGGTCCAGCATTTTGTTGTGGTTTAGTCCATAATAGCTACGATGCCAATACAAAAACGTAATGCAAGTTGATGTATTTGAACAGGGAGCCAGATGGCAAAGTGCCATACTTGTACAACACATGGAAGAACAATGCATGCTACACCTTCCAAATATTTGTGCTTAAGTGTGCAGAACTGCTCTCTAAATGTACGTAATCAAGTGTGATCGGTGATAACTCCATCATTATTTTCAAAGCAAATGGTTGCTATTTAGTAATTCACTAAATAACCCTCACTGATTCCAGTGTACATATCAATACTAAATAAGTCTATGGTTCACTTGGGACTTTGCTTATCCTTGATAATTAGTCATGTTTCAGTCCAGGGTAAGTTGTTGTTTGCCTCAGGAAGCTGAATATTCCACAGAGAGTCTGCAAGAATGTGTAAGAGAGAGAATGTAATTGTAATACTGTAATTAACTGGAGAATCTTTTGTCTTAACAATATTAGGTTTGTGGCATTATGGGACCTAAAATCAATCTGAACTCCATTGCATTCTACATCACACTTAGTCTGTCAAAAATCTAATTACACTTTGGATAAGTATGTGTGCCAGTGACATCGGGACTTTCTCCCACATTGAAAGGCTAGAATTTATCTGCCTGAAAAAATACATATATTTTGTTACTGTTCTAAAAAATAGAAAAGCAATTAAAGTCTGAAAAAGTTTCTTTGAATTTTTCAATTCAATGAACTTACCAGAACAACAATCTCTGACCTCTGATCTCCAATAAGGCAGGAGCTGGATTGTAGACAGACTGTGTGCATTGTGCATGTGTGTGTGTGTGTGTGTGTGTGTGTGTGTGTGTGTGTGTGTGTGTGTGTGTGCGTGCGCATTGTGTGTGTTTCTGTGTGAGTGTGTGTGTGTCTGTGTGAGTATGTGTGTGTGTGTGTGTGTGCATTGTGTGTGTGAGTGTACATTATGTGTGTGTGTGTGCATTGTGTGCATGTGTGTGTGTGTGTGTACATTGTGTGTGTGTATATCTGTGTGTGTGTGTGTGTGTGTACTGCATGTGGGTGTGTGTGTGTATATCTGTGTGTTTGTGTGTGTGTTTGTGTATGTGTGTGTGAATGTGTGTTTGTCTGTGTGTGTGTATGTGTGTGTGTGTGTGTTTGTGTATGTATATGTGTGTATGTGTGTGTATGTGCGTGCGTGTGTGCGCATGTGTGTGAGTGTGTGTGTATGTGTGAGTATGTGTGTGTGCATTGTGTGTGTGCATTGTGTGTGTGTGTGTGTGTGTGTGTATTATGTGTGTGTGTGTGTGTGTGCATTGTGTGTGTGTGTGTGTGTGTGTGTATTATGTGTGTGTGTGTGTGTGTGCATTGTGTGTGTACATTGTGTTGTGTGTATATCTGTGTGTGTGTGTATTGCATGTGGGAATGTGTGTATATCTGTGAGTGTGTATGTGTGTTTGTGTATGTGTGTGTGTATGTGTGTTTGTGTGTTTACATGTGTGTGTGTGCATTGCGTGTGTGTGTGTATGTGTATGTGTGTGTGTGTGTGTGTGTGTGTATGTGTGTGTGTGTGTGTGTTGTGTGTGTGTGTGTGGGTGCGTGTGTGTGCGCGCGCATGTGTGTGCATGTGTGTGCGTGTGTGTGCGTGTGTGTGTGAGTGTGTGTGTACACATGTTTGTGTTTGTGCGGTGCACACACATGCGTGTTTGTGTCTGTCTGTACACTTTTCTAAAATCAGAAAAAATTCAACTTAATTAAGAAACTTATTGAAAAAAAATCAGAAACATTGAACAATATAACTGAAATTCTAGCTGTTATGGTCATAGAGAATGTAAACATGACTTTGGCATCAAGCATCCATTTAAAGTAATCCTATTTTCATTCTCCACACATTTCCATTAAGATGTGTAATAGCTACAGCTCATACTCTCAGATTTTTTTTCTTTTGAAATAATAGTTAAACTCCAATAATCAACTGTTGTGGTTTTCCAAGAATCGTGATGGTCTGGCATCTAGCGACCCTGTGCACGATTGATCCAATCCTTCCAATCCTTTCCACACTCACTTTCCACAATCCTTTCCACGTTGCAATCCTTTCCACACTCACTTTAAACACAAGGGACTGCAGATACTGGAATTAGAAGCACAACCTGCTGAGTTCTTACACAGAAAATCTAGAAAAACATAGAAAATAGGTGCAGGAGGAGGCCATTCGGCCCTTCGAGCCAGCACCGCCATTCATTGTGATCATGGCTGATCGTCCACAATCAGTAACCCGCGCCTGCCTTCTCCCCATATCCCTAGATTCCACTAGCCCCTAGAGCTCTATCTAACTCTCTTCCAGCAGTTTGTTTTATGGTTCCCTGGAAAACTCATTGCACTACTGTGTATCATCTACAAAAGGATGAACTAAAGCATATTGTTGTATTTATCGGAGTTATGCCCAATAGTCTGGAAAAACTGCCAGACCAGCACCACCAATGTCCCATGTGCTACATTAGAGTTTTAGAGTTTATAGATGGGAATTCTGAAAATTGATGAGTACCCTTAATAATTAGCCTCTTGCAGCTGAATAAGTGTTTGACTTTTACCTGCTTAGTTTAGTTTATTATTTAGTTTGGTCTAGTTTAGTATTGTCACGTGTACTGATGTACAGTGAAAAGCTTTTTGTTGCGTGCTACCCAGTTAATGAAACGACTGTACATGATTACAATCCTTACAATGATTACAGGTCCTTCTGCAGTTGTACAGGGCCCTAGTGAAACCGCACCTGGAGTACTGTGTGCAGTTTTGGTCTCCAAATTTGAGGAAGGATATTCTTGCTATTGAGGGCGTGCAGCGTAGGTTTACTAGTTTAATTCCCGGAATGGCGGGACTGTCATATGTTGAAAGACTGGAGCGACTAGGCTTGTATACACTGGAATTTAGAAGGATGCGAGGGGATCTTATCGAAACATATAAGATTCTTAAGGGGTTGGACACGTTAGAGGCAGGAAACATGTTCCCAATGTTGGGGGAGTCCAGAACCAGGAGCCATAGTTTGTGAATAAGGGGTTGGCCATTTAGAACGGAGATGAGGAAAAACGTTTTCAGTCAGAGAGTTGTGAATCTGTGGAATTCTCTGCCTCAGAAGGCAGTGGAGGCCAGTTCTCTGAATGCATTCAAGAGAGAGCTAGATAGAGCTCTTAATGATAGAGGAGTTAGGGGGTATAGGGAGAAGGCAGAAACGGGGTACTGATTGAGAATGATCAGCCATGATCACATTGATTGGTGGTGCGTACAGGCTCGAAGGGCCGAATGGCCTCCTCCTGCACCTATTGTCTATTGTCTATTATCTATTGTCTAATCAAGCCGTCCACAGTATACTGATATAGAATAAAGCATATAACATTTAATGCAAGATAAGGTCAGTAAAGTCCGATTAAAGATAGTTTGTAGTCTCCAATGAGGTAGATGGGAAGTCAGAATCACTCTCTAGTTGGCGAGAGGACGGTTCAGTTGCCTGATAACAGCTGGGAAGAAACTGTGAGACGGGTACATGGATAGGACAGGTTTAGAGGGATATGGGCCAATTGCGGGCAGGTGGGACGAGTGTAGATGGGGCATGTTGGTTGGTGTGGGCAAGTTGGGTTGAAAGGCCTGTTTCCACGCTGTATCACTCTATGACGAGAAGGGTACGCATGAGGGGTGATAGTGCTTGGTGTAAAAATATGACTCTATGACTCTATGATATGAAAGAATTGTATCTTGTCTTCATGTTTGCAAAAAGGGAAGTCTTTGCATGAGTGTGAAAATGATGTGTGTGGTTAATTTGCTCGGGTTCTCAGCTGTTAACATCACACGTTGATTGCCAGAGTTGATGCAATTTGGAAAAAGCTTTCAGTGCCGTTTTTGATTGCCTCGACACAGGTTTCAAGCACATTTAAACTTACTGAACCTTGACTGAATCCCTTGTAAGAGTGAGATAATGCAAAATGAACAATTACTCAATATGAGTGACACTTAATGAATCTGCAAAACCGATGAATAATCTTACAAGACTAACAAGCATATCTGGCAGTGCACAGTGCGATAACTGAGGGGTAGAAAGACAAATAAAACAGCCGATCACATTAATTACAGGAAGAGGGGTGAGTAAAAAGGTGGCAGAGAAGGTTTATGGCATGTTTGTTGCTCAGGGTCAGGGTATTCATCTCCCCCCTGACTCTCAGTCTGAAGAAGGGTCTCGACCCAAAACATCACCTATTCCTTTTCTCCAAAGATGCTGCCTGACCCGCTGAGTTATTCCAGCTTTTTATGTCTATCTTCAGTGGAAAGCAGCATCTGAAGTTCCTACCTACACATTTTGGCTGCTCCACCATGAAATCTCTTCAAGGTAAGCCTACTTTGAAGAATTTCTCCTCCTCTCTCCGTCAAGAGGGGTGAGCCCCTTCCTCTTGGACCCCCTCGGACAGTCTTCCACCCTCTTTAGCTGTACCCTTTCATACCTCTGGTCTCTCTTTCCCCTCGCTCTCAGTCTGTAGAAGGGTATCAACCCGAAACCTGTCACCCATTCCTTGTCTCCTGAGATGCTGCCTGACCCGCTGAGTTACTCCAGCATTTTGTGTCTATCTTCAGTTTAAACTAGCATCCGCAGTTCCTGCCTACACAGAGAATATAAAAGTTGGGAGGGTATGCTGGAATTTTGAAGAACACTGGTTAGACTGCATTTGGGGGTAGCGTGCATCTTTCTGCTTGCCACAGTATAGGAAGGATGTGGTTAGGGGTGCCAACGATCTCACTCCCAAATAATGTACAAGGTGGCCCCACATGACCTCACCCAACCAGCGGCCAAGTGCTGCCGCTCCACCAATGGCGGCCACCCGGCCCGGGAGGTGGGTTGCTACGCAACCTTCGTTAGGCGGCGCCCGGGCTTTCGCACCTACACTGTCTGGGCCTACACTATCCAGACCTGCATTGTCCAGACCTGCACTGTCCGGGCCTACACTGTCCGGGCCTATACTGTCCGGGTCTACACTGTCCAGACCTGCACTGTCCGGGCCTCCACTGTCTGGGCCTACACTGTCCGGGCCTACACTGTCCGGACCTACACTGTTCGGGCCTACACTGTCCGGACCTACACTGTCCGGACCCACACTGTCCGGACCCACACTGTCCAGACCCATACTGTCCGGACCCACTCGGTCCAGACCCACACTGTCCAGACCCATACTGTCCGGACCCACACTGTCCGGACCCACACTGTCCAGACCCATACTGTCCGGACCCACACGGTCCAGACCCATACTGTCCGGACCCACACGGTCCAGACCCACACGGTCCGGACCCACACTGTTCGGGCCTACAGTGTCTGGACCAACATTAACCAGACCTGCACTGTCCGGGCTTTCACTGTCCGGGCCTACAGTGTCTGGACCTACACTGTCCGGACCCACACTGTCCGGACCTCCACTGTCCAGACCTACACTGTCCGGGCCTACAGTGTCTGGACCTACACTGTCCGGACCCACACTGTCCGGACCTCCACAGTCCAGACCTACACTGTCCGGGCCTACAGTGTCTGGACCTACACTGTCCGGACCCACACTGTCCGGACCTACACTGTCCGGACCTACACTGTCCGGACCCACACTGTCCGGACCTGCACTGTTCGGACCTACAGTGTCTGGACCTACAGTGTCCGGGCCTACAGCAACCCCCGGGCCTAATACGGGACAAGGGGGGCCCGTACGGACAAACCAATATACGGGATGTCCTGGCTAATACAGGACAGTTGGAAACCCTAGATGGAGAGGGTGCAGAGGTGATTCACCAGGATGATGTGAGGATTGGAGGGCTGAGGAAGAGATGAAGAGGTTGGATTTGCTTCCCCTGGAGTGAAGAGGACTATAGGGTGATTTGATTGAGGTATATAAAACTCTAAGAGCTATGGATCGGATAGAGACAGTGTCTTTGACCCCTGATAGAATGCAGAAACCTGCTGGAAAGGCTCACGTTGAATCCATCTCATCACCTAACTCTGCTTTGTTTTAACATCAGTGAAGATAAATAGGGTTGATATTTGGAATAGCTAATTTGATAACATAAGCCTTGTCGGTGGCAAATTTAGACACTATTATAATCCAACCTTCTGTTTTGTTTTATAAAAAAGTGTTTTTTCTTGTTTTCACACTTATAAAGGGTAAACAGTACCATAGTTTCAGTTCAGAGTTACAGTGTCAGAGAATCGTACAGCACCAAAATAGGTCCTTGGGCCCGACATGTACATGCTGAGCAAGTTGCCCCAACTGGTCCTGTTTGTGGCAGAAATTCAGAAACATGAAAGCAATTTCATTATCCATAAAAGTAATCATATTAGAAATAACAGAAATTGCGACACCGTTATGTAATATGTGCAATCACAGAATCTTACTAATTATATATTATAATGGAAGTTGTACGCATTTCATTAGCACAATGAAAACTGCCATTAGAACAGCGATTATATGTCAACAATAATTGCAAGTTACAAAGGTAAATGTACATTGTTTAACATTGTACCAATTGTTTTACAGGCATCCAATCTTCTTTCGCTAACCTTTGATTATCCTATTTAAAGAGGACATAAGAATTGAGGATTAAAAGGTGTTGTAAAGCGATATTTCTTGTGTCATGACTATTGACTGCTACATTTTCAACAGCCAGATCAAGCGTTCTTCTCTTTAATACCCTTTGGACAAAGGAAGTTGTGCCAGAGGACTGAAGAGCAACAAATTAGTTTAATATTAATTTAGCGATACAGCGCGGAAACAGGCCCTTCAGCCCACCGAGTCCACGCCGACCAGCAATCCCCGCACACTAACACTATCCTCGATAGGCCTGCAGAGAGAGGATGTAGAGAGGATGTTTCCACTAGTGGGAGATTCTAGGATCAGAGGCCATAGGCTCAGAATAAAAGAACGTACCTTTAGAAAGCAGACGAGGAGGAATATCTTTAGTCAGAGGGTGGTGAATCTGTGGAATTCATTCCCACAGGAGGCTGTGGAGGCCAAGTCAGCGGATATTTTGAAGGCAGGGATAGATAGATTCTTGATTAGTTCAGGTGTCAGGGATTATGGGGAAAAGGCAGGAGAATGGGGTTTCGGAGGGAAAGGTAGGTCAGCCATGATTGAATGGTGGAGTAGACATGATGCGCCAAATGGTCTAATTCTGCTCCTTTCACTTATGAACTACCCTACACACACGCGGGATAATATACAATTATACCAAGCCAAATAGTCTACAAATCTGCACGTCTTTGGATTGTGGGAGGAAACCGGAGATCCCGGAGAAAACCCATGTAGGTCACAGGCAGAATGTACAAACTTTGTATAGACAGCACCATAGTCAGGATCGAACTGACACTTTGAGGCAACATCTCTACCGTGGTGCCTCGTGCTACCTAATGTGACTCTTTTGTTCAAAAAAGGGAGTAATGATGGGACCAGCAATTATAGGCCAGTCATTTTAACCTCATTAGTGGTAGAACACACAGTGCTGGAATAACGCAGTGGGTCCAGCAGCATCTCTGGAGGACATGGATGCGTGACGTGTCAGATAGAGACTATTCTTTTAACCTCACTGTCGGGAAAACTTTCAGAAACAATAATCCAGGACAGGATTAGCAAACTCCTGGAGGAAAATGAATTAATTCAGGCAAGGCAGGCATGGCAGTTTACCAATTTTCAATAAAGTAATGGAGTTGACAAGGGTAATGCAACAGTTATGGTATATATAGTTCTGGTTGTTTAAACTATAATGTTTTATTCTTAATGTTTTAATGTTTTATGCTTTATTCTTAATTGTTTACTGTATGTTTGTGTTGTTACTTGCGAGCGGAGCACCAAGGTACATTCCTTGTATGTGCACATACTTGGCCAATAAACTTATTCAAATCAATTCAATATATGGAGATCCAGTAGACGTTCGATAAGGTGCCTCATTGCAGGCTTATCTGCAAAGATCAGGTATATATTTAGTTTATTTTAGTTTAGAGATACAGTGCAGAAACAAGACCTTCGGTCCATCGGGTCCGCGCCGACCAGGAATCCCATCCTACACACACTAGGGACAATTTACATAATTATACCAAGCCAATTAACCTACAAACCTGTACATCTTTGGAGTGTGGGAGGAAACCGAAGATCTCGGAGAAAACCCTCGCAGGTCACGGGGAGAACATACAAACTCCGTGCAGACGGCGCCCGTAGTCAGGATCAAACCCGGGTTTCTGGTACTGAAAGTGCTATAAGGCAGCTACTCTACTGCTGCGCCACCGTGCCACCCAATGCTATACGCTATAAAGCAAACATTGACAGCATGGATACAAGGCTGGAAAAGTAATGGACCAGAGACGGTCATAGTGAATAAACATTTTTCACATTTTTCATACTGGAGGTAGGTGAATAACAATGCTCCCCAGTGTGACTGTTTATTGCTCGATATTAATGACCAACATTTGGGATTGCAAGGAATAATTTATATATTTGCAGATTACAGAAAACCTGGCAGTGTTGCGAATAATGAGGAGGAGAGTGATAGATTGCAGCAGAATATAGACAGGTTGGTGGAACAGGCAGATGCGTGACAGATGACGCTTCGTGCAAGGAAATATGAAGTGATCTATTTTGGTAGGCGGAACCAGGAGAGAAATCATAGGGACTAAATGACACTGTTCTTCAAGGGATGGAGATAGAGAGGGATCTGGAGGGCTATGTGTGCGGTGATTTTTGGGAATGGCAGGCCACTTTGACAAGACAGTTAGCAAGGCCTGGATAGAGTGGATGTGGAGAGGATTTTTTCACTGGTGGGAGAGTCTAGGACCAGAGGCCATAGCCTAAGAATAAAAGGACGTATTGTACCTTTACAAAGGAGATGAGAAGGAATTTCTTCAGTCAGAGGGTGGTGATTCTGTGGCATTCATTGCCACAGAAGGCAGTGGAGGCCAAGTCAACGGATATTATTAAGGCAGAGATTGACAGATTCTTGATTAGTAAGGGTGTCATGGGTTATGGGGAGAAGGCAGAAGAATGGGGTTGAGAGGGAAAGATAGATCAGCCATGATTGAATGGTGGTGTAGACTTGATGAGTTGAATGGCCTTGAACTTATGAACCTAACAACAAGGCATGTCCAACAGGACACAGAGTGCTGGAGTAACACAGCGGGTCAGGCAGCATCTCATGAGAACATGGATAAGTGACGTTTCACAGAGTGCTGGAGTAACACAATGATTTAGGCAGCATCTCTGGAGAACATGGATAAGTGACATTTCACAGAGTGCTGGAGTAACACAGCGGGTCAGGCAGCATCTCTGGAGAACATAGATAGGTGATGTTTCACAGAGTGCTGGAGTAACTCAGTGGGTCAGGCAGCATCTCAGGAGAACATGGATAGGTGTCATATCGGGTCGGGACCTTTCTTCAGGCATGTGCACCTCTGGATATTGTCAATGAAGAGAGTATAAAAGAAATGAAGTCATGCTGGTCCTGTCAGAAACTTTGTAAGCTTCAACTGGAGGAGGCTACCACATTGTAGGAAGCATGCCAGGGCATCAGGGAGGAATTGATTTATGAGAATGACTTCTAGATTAAGGGGCTACATACAGTCAAATGGATAGATCAGAGAAATCGGCACTGTTTTCTTTCGAGTAGATAGAACTGCGGGGGGAATTTGATGAAAGTATATAAATTGCTGATTAGTCTGGGAAGAGTGGATAGTGGGAGACTGTTCCCTTTGGTGGAGAGTTTGAGGACGGGTGAGTGTAAAAATAAAATAGTTTCTTCCCAGCTGTTATTAGGCATCTGAACCATTCTACCACAACCAGTGAGCAGTGCTGAACTACTATCTACCTCATTGGTGACCCTCGGACTATCCTTGATTGGACTTTACTGGCTTTACCTTGCACTAAACATAATACAATACAATACAATATATCTTTATTGTCATTGTACAGGGGTACAATGAGATTGGGAATGCGCCTCCCATACGATGCAATAAATTAATTAGCTAGTCAGTATTAATTTAAACAACCCAATGAAACAAATTGTAACAGTTTTAAAGCAGAATAAAGTACAAGTAGGTCTGTGCCGGATCACTGTGCGATGTGACCATCCGGCTCAGCAGGACCGGTTCATAGCAGCTATGGCCCTGGGGATGAAGCTGTTCCTGAGTCTGGAGGTGCGGGCGTAGAAGGCCCGTAGAAGGTAGAAGGGTATCGTCTGCCCGATGGTAGAAGTTCGAACAGACTTGCAGGGGTGTGAAGAGTCTTTGGCGGATGCTGGTGGCTTTTCTGAGGCATTGTGTGTTGTAGATGCCCTCCAAGGCCGGTAGCTGTGTACTGATGGTCCTCTGAGCTCTGTGGACTACCCGCTATTCCCTTATCACGGGTCTACATACTGTAAATGGCTCGATTGTAATCACCGATTTCAACCATGGACACTACTTCACCCACTTACCTTTTTGAACAGATTTGATGGAGGGGCCTCAGCCCACCCACCCCCCTACTCCCCGTCAGACTCTCCCCCTCAATCCCCCTGGTCCACTTCCTCTGCCCTTTGTCACACCTGACCATCAAGGCTGAGCAGGTGAGGAAGGAGCTGAGCAGACTGAATGACTGCACTCTAGTGGTCCTCTTACATTCAGCCCACATGATTGCTTGCATTGCAGGTCTGACCTGGTTTGGTTCCGAGCTCCTATAGTGCATGAGTTATCAAATAAGTATAAGTATCGCCTTTTTAAGAGGAGAATATATCTTTCTACAAAAACACAATGTGCTGGATGAACTCAGTGGATCAGGCAGCATCTGTGAATGTAATGGACAGCTTCCATTTTGTTTCGGGACCCTTTTTCGGTCCCAACCTGAAACGTGGTCTGGCCACTCCCTCCACAGATGCTGTTCATTTGAAGAAGTAATTCTCTCTCAATCAGTTTGCAACTTTATTTTCTTACCACTGTAAATAAAATATATCACGTGGGTTCACCCTACTGCAAATGTCGGTGTGGGCCCAGTGTTGTTCCTGATACCACAATGCTAATTTGAATGACAGTAATTAATCCATGATGCAATGGATATGTTAAAGGTGTAACATCCACAAAAGACATGCAGCTTAATTCTATTGATATAGACAACACTTGCAATGTGACCTGAAACTAGTGTGACACCACAGGCTGTGAAGTGGGCTGTTATACTGCAGAATGGAAGGCTAAAGGTTTACATTCATGCTGGAGCTTTTCCTGACTTCATTGGTCATTGAATGGGAAAATAATAAGATAACTGAGGAGAATAAAAAGAAAACAGTATAATTAAAATATGTTCAATTAGTCTGTTATATACAGAGTCATAGAGTCATAGAGTGATACAGTGTGGCAACAGGCCATTCAGCTCAACTCGCCCACACTGGCCAACAATGTCCCAGCTACACTAGTCCCACTTGCCTGCGCTTGGTTGAATTTAAAGTTGAATTTTAACATCTAGCGCCAAAACCTTCTCTGAAACCTGCAGCCCGAGGGCCTCAACCAGAAGCTGAAAAATATAATTTCGACTTCAGTTAAAACATATCTGAAAAGTCTGTTCCATTTTCGTAAGTAGTGACAGGTAAGTGGAAGGGATCTTGTTACAGAATGAATAAAAGTTTGTATTGCATTTGCAATTGCAAAACATCATTGCTTTTGCTGTGAATGAGTGTGGCACTAAAGATGGAGGATGCTGTTTACATATATCCATCAACCTTGTATCATTGGTGTTCCTTGATTGGAGTTGCTGCTTCACCAGCCCGTTGTTGCTGCAAGTTCCAGCTGATGGATCACCTATTACCCAACAGTGACAGACGTCATACAGTCTATTAAAAGGATAGTGGATTGTCCATTATTTGATAGGACAGCATGCCAATCAACGGGCTAAAAATACAATATTGCAATATGTTCTGGACTAGTATTCGAGAGCCTCGGACTAACCATCCAGAGAATATAGGTTTACATCTCACAGCGTAGACCAGTATTCAACCTAAAACAAAAATATCGGAAAATAAAAGCTCATAATAGGAATAAGCATGCAGAGAGTGGCTGGATTGTGGGACCTTTCTGTCCCGGGCCTCCTCCATTGTCAGAGTGAGGCCAAATGCAAATTGGAGGAACAGCACCTCATATTTCGCTTGGGCAGCTTAGTATAAATATCGATTTTTCTAACTTCAAGTAACTCTTGCATCCCCTCTCTCTCTCCATCCACCCCCCACTCTAGTCATTGCACTGGTTTCGCTGTTGTCCTATTGAGTTTCACTCTTTGTATCACTTGTTATCACGACACCATTCTGCTTTAGTTAAACATTTTGTTCAAGATGGCCGCGCCGTTGTGTTTGGCTGCCTGCCACTGTATGTTGTTTCTTTTTTTTTTCCTAATCAGATGTGCAGCACTTTGGTCAATGTGGGTTGTTTTTAAATGTGCTATACAAATAAAATTGACTTGACTTGACTTGACTGTCCCCACAGCCACCATTGTGACCTCCACCTTTCCTTCATTTCAGTTGCTTTTTCCAGATTTGTCATTCATTTGTTCTATGAACCATCTATGTCTCTCGTTTCCCTCTCCCTGACTCTCAGTCTGAAGAAGGTCTTGACCCGAAACGTCACCTATTCCTTTTCACCAAAGATGCTGCATGACCCGTTGAGTTACTCCAGATTTTTATGTCTATCTTTGGTCTCAACCAGCATCTGCAAGTCCTTCCTACACATAAAATGTAGGAAAAACAAGTTCTCTAATACGAACTCACTAAATTTACCTTATTTACTATATTACTATCTCCCACACCAACGTTATTAATTCAGCATCACTCTTTGTGGCCAAACAACCATTACTCTAAGCCACTAGAATGGCTGCCATCACCTTCTAAATCAAAGACCTTCCCCACCTTTCCTCTCCCAGGTTGTGTCAGGCCAAAGACATAGAGGCTTGAAAGTGGCACCACCAGACTCAGGAATAACTTCTGAAAAACTTCACCCATTCCTTCTCTCGAGAAATGCTGCCTGTCCCACTGAGTTACTCCAGCATTTTGTGTCTATTAATAGCTTCTTCCACTCTGTTATCAGGCTTCTAAATGTTCCTTCCTTAAGCTAGCGTGCTGTTTGATTCACCTCTGCACCCACTGTTGACACTGGGCTTTGTCTCTGCTACTGCAGCGCTACAATGCTGAGAACTATATTCTGCATATTGTACTTGAGTATGTCAGCAAGCACAGACAATAAGCCTTCTCCACCCTCTTTCAACAAGCACCACCACAACATGTCATTTAACCGATCTTCGACTCCATGCTATCATAGATATTCTCTTTATTCTCTTCGCCACCATCCCCCTGCTCTACTACCCAAAGCGTGTTTAGTTTCATGGAGTCATAGAGTCATACAGCGTGGAAATAGACCCTTTGGCACAACTTCCCCACGCCGAACAACATGTCCCACCGACACTAGTCCCACCTGCCTGCGTTTGGCCAATACCCCTCCAACCCTGTCATAGTCATAGAGTCATAGTGATACAGTGTGGAAACAGGCCCTTTGGCCCAACTTGCCCACACAGAACAACATGTACCATCTACACTTGTCCCACTTGCCTGCGCTTGGTCCATATCCCTCCAAACCTGTCCTATCCATGTACCTGTCTAACTGTTTCTTAAATGATGGGATAGTCCCAGCCTCAACTACCTCCTCTGGCAGCTCGTTCACTACACCCTTTGTGTGAATTGCTTGAGTTTGATTTTTTTCTAGTCTGATGAAAAGTTGTCACCCTGAAATGTTAACCCTTTATCTCTCTTCTTCAAAGCTAACTGGTCTGCTGAGCATTTACAATGTTTTATAATTCAGACTTCTGGCAACTGCCGTATTTTTTCTCATTTTCGATCTCTGGCTTCTTTTTAAACTTTAATACAGAAAGGGATGTTTAGAATACAGCTTGTGGAAACAATCTTGGCCCAGTGAGTACAGGGTTTGCAGCATAAAGTAACCGGGATGCTGAAAATATTCCAGGCTTTACTGATGGTAGCTAAATATCATTTGGGCGCCATGTTGGCGTAGTGGTAGAGTTGCTTTATTCACAAAATGCTGGAGTAACTCAGCAGGTCAGGCAGCATCTCGGGAGAGAAGGAATGGGTGACGTTTCGGGTGAAGCGCAGGCAGCGCTAGAGACCCGGGTTCGATCCCGACTACGGGTACTGTCTGTGCGGAGTCTATGCGTTCTCCACTGAGATCTGCATGTTTTTCCTCCAAGATCTTTGGTTTCCTCCCACACTCCAAAGACGTACAGGTTTGTAGGTTAATTGGCTCGGTATAAATGTAAATTGTGTGTGTTGGACAGTGTTAATGTGCAGGGATCACTGGTCAGCGCGGATTTAGTGGGTCGAAGGGCGTGTTTCCGCACTGTATCTCTAAACTGAGCTTAATCACCAAGGGAACACTGAAGAGTTAAACAATGTAATTCTTGATCTCTTGATTGGATGACCTAATAAGCTCACTCACCCAGCTGCAAACTATTCTGAGCTATACCAATAGCTGTTAAAAAACAGCGGACAATCATTCATCTTATTTCTAGAAAGGTAAAGCAGAGAATGAAATAAGCGATGAAATAGTGAGAACAGATGACTCATGAACAGATGGGATAATGCTTCGGAGTAGCCAAGATGGAATAAATATATTTCGGGAGATGTTGTGAGGCAGATAGCACTAAAATCAAGCTCTAAAAGAAAATGCAGAAAGCAAAACAAGGTTTCTGTCAGTAGCATTTCTTAAAAATATGGATATTTCATTGTACTGCTGAAGCAAATGCACATGTTAATCGCGGAATAGAAAAAATAATTGGATCTTTAAAAACAATAAACTAATTGCTGGAGGAACTATGTGTGGGAAGGAACTGCAGATGCAGGTTGAGACCAAAGGTACACACAAAAAGCTGGAGTAACTCAACGGATCAGGCAGCATCTCTGGAGAAAAGGAATAGGTGACGTTTCAGGTCGAGACCCTTCTTCAGACTGAGAGTCAGGGGAGAGGGAAACGAGAGGTATGACAAGGTATGTAGAACCAATGAATGAAAAATATGCAAAAGGACAAATCAAAGCCAGCAATTTGTTCTATGTACCTTTTCATAATCCCTCTCTTTCCCACTCTCAGTCTGAAGAAGGGTCTCAACCTGAAACGTCACCTATTCCTTTTCTCCAGAGATGCTGCCTGACCCGTGGAGTTACACCAATATTTTGTATCTATCTTTGCTGGAGGAGCTAAGCGGGTCGGGCAGCACTTGTGAAGTAAATGACCAGTCGACGTATCGGGTCGGGTTCCTTCCACTGGACTATAACACTGGAGGAGAGGCAGCACTCTGCTTCATGCTGGTGGTCTTCCCTCCGCTCTTTCAGTGCAGAGGAAGGATCTCCACGTGAAACATCAACTGTCTATTTTCCTCCACAGATGCTGCCCGACTTGCTTTTCCTTCAACAGTTTGGGGTTTTTTTTGGCTCCAGATTCAAGCATCTGCAATCTTTTGTGTCTCAAGTGTGCATTTATAAAATACCTTTTACAACCAAGAACATCCCAAAGCGTGGTATAGCCATAAACAGCATTCCACCACAGTCACTGGTTGACTCTCGGACACACAGCGGGCTAATTTCCACATGCTGTAATATGATGATGCATGATCATGGCCAAACATGCATAAACATTTAGTGCAACCTTTCTTTGTGTTGCTTTTGTTAAAGAGAGTGTCATTGACAGTCATAGACAGTCATAGAGTCACACAGCATGGAAACAGGCCCTTCAGCACAGCTCGTCCATGCCACCAAGATATTCCATTTCAGCTAGTGTCATTTCCCTGATTTTGACCCATATCCCCTGCATTTATTTATTCATGCACCTGTCCAAGTGTTATAGTGTCCTTACAATGCCTCAACTACTTCCTCTGGTAGCTCGATCCATGTACCCACTACCCTCTGAGTGAAACCCCTTCAGGTTCTTATTAAATCTTTGGGCAGCATGGTTGTGCAGCGATAGAGTTGCTGCCTTACAGCGCCAGAGACCCGGGTTAAATCCCGACTACCGGTGCTGTCTGTATGGAGTTTGTACGTTCTCCCCGTGACCGCATGGGTTTTCTCCGAGATCTTCGGTTTCCTCCCACCCTCCAAAGACGTACAGGTTTGTAGGTTAATTGGCTTGGTATAAGTGTAAATTGTCCCTAGTGTATGTAGGATAGTGTTAATGTGCTGGGATCGCTGGTCGGTGCGGACTCGGTTGGCCGAAGGACCTGTTTCCACGTTGTATCTCTAAACTACACAAAAAAAACTTTTCCCTCTCAGCTTAAACCAATGTCCCTCTGGATCTTGATTCCCCAACTCTGGGTAAAAGACTGTGCATTCACCCTATTTATTCACCTCACAATTTTATACCTCACTATGAGATCTCTCCTCAGCCTTTTGTGCTCCAAGGAATAAAACCCTAACCTGTCCAATGTATCCATATGTACTAGTGGACAGAGGTCCTACGGTGATGGAGGAACTGAAGGAAATTCACATTATGCAGGAAATGGTGTTGGGTAGACTGATGGGACTGAAGGCTGATAAATCCCCAGGGCCTGATGGTCTGCATCCCAGGGTATTTAAGGAAGTGGCTCTAGAAATTGTGGACGCATTGGTGATCATTTTCCAATGTTCTATAGATTCAGGATCAGTTCCTGTGGATTGGAGGGTAGCTAATGTTATCCCACTTTTTAAGAAAGGAGGGAGAGAGAAAACGGGAAATTATAGACCAGTTAGTCTGACATCGGTGGTGGGGAAGTTGCTGGGGTCAATTATAAAAGAAGAAATTGCGGAACATTTGTATAGCAGTAACAGGATCTTTCTGAGACAGCATGGGTTTGCGAAGGGGAAATCATGCTTGACTAATCTTCTGGAATTTTTTGAGGATGTAACTAGGAAAATGGACAAGGGAGAGCCAGTGGATGTAGTGTACCTTGACTTTCAGAAAGCCTTTGATAAGGTTCCACATAGGGGATTAGTGAGCAAGATTAGAGCACATGGTCTTGGGGGTATGGTGCTTACATGGATAGAAAATTGGTTGGCAGACAGGAAACAAAGAGTACGGATTAACGGGTCCCTTTCAGAATGGCAGGCAGTGACTAGTGGGGTACCGCAAGGCTTGGTGCTGGGACCATAGCTATTTACAATATACATTAATGACTTAGATGAAGGGATTAAAAGTAGCATCAGCAAATTTGCAGATGACACAAAGCTGGGTGGCAGTATGAACTGTGAGGAGGATGCTATGAGGACACAGGGTGACTTGGACAGTTTGTGTGAGTGGGCAGATGCATGGCAGATGCAGTTTAATGTGGATAAATGTGAGGTTATCCACTTTGGTGATAAGAACAGGAAGGCACATTATTACCTGAAAGGTGTCAAGTTAGGAAATGGGAAGTACAAAGAGATCTGGGTGCCCTAGTGCATCAGTCACTGAAAGGAAGCATGCAGGTACAGCAGGCATTGAAGAAAGCTAATGGCATGTGGGCCTTTATGACAAGAGAAGTTGAGTACAGGAGCAAAGTGGTCCTAGTGCAGGGCCCTAGTGAGACCGCACCTGGAGTACTGTGTGCAATTTTGGTCTCCAAATTTGAGGAAGGACATTCTTGCTATTGAGGGCGTGCAGCGTAGGTTCACTAGGTTAATTCCAGGAATGGCGGGACTGTCGTATGTTGAAAGACTGGAGCGACCAGGCTTGTATACGCTGGAATTTAGGATGAGAGGGGATCTTATTGAAACATACAAGATTATTAAGGGATTGGACACGTTAGAGGCATGAAACATGTTCCCAATGTTGGGGTAGTCCAGAACCAGGGCCCACAGTTTAAGAATAAGGGGTAGGCCATTTAGAACGGAGATGAGGAAAAACTTTTTCAGTCAGAGAGTTGTGAAGCTGTGGAATTCTCTGCCTCAGAAGGCAGTGGAGGCCAATTCTCTGGATGCTTTCAAGAGAGAGCTAGATACAGCTCTTAAAGATAACGGTGTCAAGGGATACGGGGAGAAGGCAGGAAAGGGGTACTGATTGTGAATCATCAGCCATGATCATGGTGAATGGCGGTGCTAGCTTGAAGGGCCTACTTTTCCACCTATCGTTTATTGTCTATTGTCTATCCCTATAGTTCAGGCCCTCGAGTCTGGCAACATGCTCGTAAATTTTCTCTGCACCTTTATGACGTCTTTCCTGTAGCAATAAAAATACAAACTTCTCGTTTAAGTATAAAAAGGAAAAATATAAATGAGAGCATTTCAATTTAAGCAAAGTGTCCTGTTTCATTGATAATCTGACTGCCGGGAGAGGAAGGAGTAAGAGCTTGGATTTAGTCTGGAAATCCGAATATACTTGTCCAAGGTAAAACCTCTCCACTTTATTTAGAGATTTTTTAGAGATACAGCGCGGAAACAGGCCCTTCGGCCCTCCGAGTCTGTGTCGGCCAGCGATCCCCGCACACTAACACTATCCTACACACATATCATATATCATATATATACAGCCGGAAACAGGCCTTTTCGGCCCTCCAAGTCCGTGCCGCCCAGTGATCCCCGTACATTAACACTATCCTACACACACTAGGGACAATTTTTTTACATTTACCCAGCCAATTAACCTACATACCTGTACGTCTTTGGAGTGTGGGAGGAAACCGAAGATCTCGGAGAAAACCCACGCAGGTCACGGGGAGAACGTGCAAACTCTGTACGGACAAGCACCCAGAGTCATGATCGAACCCGGTTCTCTAGCACTGTCAGGCAGCAACTCTACCACTGCGCCACCATGCTGCTTAGTTTTCTCCAATGTGGATTCTGTATAAAGTGAAATCTGATATGTGTTTGCCACACAGCTACAGCTTGTTGAAAGTCAATGCACTATAATTCCAGCACTTATGAAAATGATCCTCGCTCTCAAGGGAGAATGACACTACAAAGAAAATGAATGGAAGCTTTATCATTGAGGTCCCCTTAGAAACACACTGTTGATGAAAGAAATCTTGCCCACTATCATTGGTGTCAAATACAAACACATTAATGGCCCACATGAACAAAACAAATTAACATTTTTAACTGACATTCTCTGATAAATTTGATTTAAATTATTTATAAAAGTAGTTGAAAAATATATTTAAATTCCCACAATGTTGCTTGGGATCATATAGTGTTAACTGCTTTTCCTTGCAACATTATGTATTCTTTTCATATGCATGAACAATGCCTGTCTCCCAGTATAAATCTTCCATTCCCTTTATTTGTCTCCCATTGTCTATCATTGCTTCTACGTCTCGCTTCAATTGCTCTACCTCCTTCTCTGTTCTCCCCAACTCCTGACATTTGATGTGCCCGCACTTATTCCCACTGTTCCAAATATTACCTTTGCACGTGTCCCATCTTTTCTGAATTCCTGGCACTACACAACGTAGTTACAGCCGGTGCTGATAGAGGATGGAGTTGTCCTCAGGTTCATAGGTTCACAAGTGATAGGAGCAGAAATAGGCCATTCGGTCCATCGAGTCTACTCCATCATTCAATCATGACTTATCTATCTCTCCCTCATAACCTTATTCTACTGCCTTCTCCCCATAACCCCTGACACCCAAACTACTGAACATTCTATCTATCTCTACCTTAAAAATATCCATTGACTTGGTCTCCACAGCCTTCTGTGGCAATGAATTCCACAGATGCTAAACCCTCTGACTAAAGAAATTCCTCCTCATCTCCTTCTTAAAGGAGACATGACCTCTGGTCCTAGACTCTCCCACTCGTGGAAACATCTTCTCCACACCCACTCTATCCAGGCCAAGTTCATGGGAGAAAAGTTTAGGACTGCAAGTCAACTGATTAGTTAAGCTGAAGAGGGAAATACTGGGGTGATGTAAATGAGAAAGAGCAAAGGAAATGCTGAAAAGGAATAGGAGAAAATAGAACATGTAGATCTGAGTGGAATATGCATGACTCTCTGATTAATTATTTAGTATATTCATGAACTGTGCTGTTATTTAAGGTACTGTGCATATTTTAACTCATTGCACTGAGCTTATTTCACCGCTTATCACTGGCTGTATAAATTACATTACAAATTACTGCATTACATTGCAACTTATTTCAACAAATTCATAGTATAATTTGTCACAACATTTTTGTTGGAGTATTTTATACTATTCACATTCCAATTTATTATTCCGCACATTTAAGCATTTTGGTAGTGTGGGTATATCACAATTTAAAAGACCAGAGCAAATTTTAATCCACGCGGCAAAATGGTTGATTGTAAAGAGTGAAGCAGGCTCCCTTCTCATCTACTGTTGGGATTGTGAAGACGAAGACCATTGAACGCTGTATCTCATTTAATGGATGCAATGAGATGCCAGAGAAACAAAATGGAGATCATTGCTTGACAAGGTTGGGGGACTCCTTCCCAGAAATGACCCGCACCATTTCCTGCCTTTCCCAAGCTTTTCCAAAAAAAAAATGGTTTGGTGTGTTTCTTGGACAACCTTTGTCATCCCTTTAAAGAATTTCTGGTTAGGCCACTGATCACTGTAAGAATATTAGTTTAGTTTAGAGATACAGCGCGGAAATAGGCCCTTCGGCCCACCGAGTCCGCGCCCGCCAGCGATCCCCGCACATTAACACGATCCTACACACACCAGGGACAATTTACATTTATACCAAGCCAATTAGCCTACAAACCTGTACGTTTTTGGAGTGTGGGAGGAAACCAAAGATCTTGGAGAAAACCCACGCGGTCACAAGGAGAACGTACAAACTCCGTGTAGGCAGCACCTGTTGTCAGGATCGAACCCGGGTCTCCGGTGCTGTAAGGCAGCAAATCTTCTGCTGCGCCACCAAGCCACCTGATGATTGAGAGTATGACTGAGAAATGATTGCAATCATATTCCACTCGAAACGAAACCTATTTTCACACAAGCAGCACTAAATCAAAGTGCTGCAGCAAGAATGTCTAAATCTTTTTTTTAATGTTCCAACGATGTTTTGAAGTGATGCTCTGCGTTTGTGTTTCACCTCATGCTTTTGCCTATCTTATTATTTCATTGACATTAAACATAGCAGAGGATCAAAACTACCACATAATCCAATCCCTAAAACCATGGTGTTCTCAGCTGTCCTTGTGACTCTTATGCAGTGGTTATCTGCATATACTTGTTAGCGTCATGTAAGCTGAATGTAACATTAAAATGGCAATTATGTTGAAAATCCAGCACAGGGAATTGAAATGAAAACCAATACATAAAATCTTTAATTAAACACAAAAACTGGCGTGCGATAAGTTAGGATATTGTAATGACTTGCTCAAAGATGTAATCAAAGACAGTATTGAGTATGTGCAGCGTTTATGAAGAATCTGTTTTCTTGCTGTTTAAAAGGGAAATAAAATTGTTCTGACAGTTTCAATAGCTATTTTCGCTGCTAAGATCTCTTTGATCCAGGCTGTGATGTGCTAGCCACTAAATCATACATACATGTTTATCGATTTCAATTTGAAAATGGAGAAACATGATTTTAAACACTGCCGTTACATGGAGTGATAATCATTTGGTCGCACAGCAAAGTACGTCTCCATCTGAGCTTTTCAAATGCATTTAATGTGTGACATTTTGTGAGGCAGATTTGCCCATTGAAATCACTGAGCCATGCGTCAGATATAAGTGGGTGGCCACTAGAAACATCTTTTCTGAGATGTGACAGACCCATTCACACTTTTTATTTGAGGTAAATATTCTTTTAATTTATACCATTATGATGTCCATTTTTTTGTTTAAATTGAAACTCATTGCCAGGGCACAGTACAATACACCACCATATCTAATCTGCCAATGTTAACTTCATTAATTAGTTCAAAAAGCTTTCCAATGGTTCCTGTTGGTCAATGATGTGCGGTTGAAATTTATAATTTATCCAAGAAGATGTGCTTAGCTGGGATGCCTTCTTTCAAAGTTTAACCCCCCTCCCATTCTGGTTTGCTGAACAGATTAACTCTCCCTCCTATTCCTGCACTGACCTTTCTGTCCTGGGCCTCCTCTATTGTCAGAGTGAGGCCCAGCACAAATTGGAGGAACAGCACCTCATATTTCGCTTGGGCAGCTTACACCCCAGCGGTATGAACATCGACTTCTCTAACTTCAAGTAGCCAATGATTTCCATCTCTCTCCATCCCCTCCCCCTCAGTTCTGTGCCAAGTCTTGCTGTCACCGACTACAGTTTATCTCTGTTTGCCTTGCTGTTACTCCCAATTAACGATGATCTATTCTCCATTTTCTTGATCTCCATTCCCTTTGTCCTGTTTTCACACCTTACACTTCATAAATCTCCCACTCCCCTGACATCAGTCTGAAGATGGGTCTCGATCCGAAACGTCACCCATTCCTTCTCTCCAGAGTTGCTGCCTGTCCCGCTGAGTTACTCCAGCAATTTGTGTCTATCTGCAGAGGGAAAAGCAGTTAGTGTTTCAGGTGTTAACTCACCAATGAAATATCATCGACCTGAAACATGATCACAGTTTTCTCATCTCAGATTCTACCTGAAATCAAGCTACGATCATTTGCTTCAAACCAACAGTTGCCGAAAACCTTTAAACATTTCAAAATCCAGCGGCGACAAGAAAAACGTTACGACTCTTTGGAGACGACTAACGACCGTACAGGCGACACCCCGGCGACCGTGTGGCCAAAGCCTAGTCACCTGTAGTCGCCTAAAACATCGCCTAAGTGGGACAGGGGTTTAACTGCACTTTTAATGCCACTCTAGGCAACTAAAGGCACTGGCAGCACTACAATACTGGTGCTAATGATGCCTTTTTTAAAAACTATTGTGAAGTGTTCTCGGAATCTCCTTGACTCACAGTCTCAGTAAATGCAGGACACTACCTGAAATATCTTTACCTGCTGGTTACTTTGCTGTACAGGCGATAGTTTATTAGTCAGTTTAATTCATTGTTGCGTGCTAACCAGTCAGCGGAAAGACAATACATGATTACAATTGAGCCATTTGCAGTGTACATGATAAGAGAATAACGTGAATAACGTTTAGTGCTAGGCAAAGCCAGTGAAGTCCAATCAAAGAGAGTCTGAAGGTCATAGAAACATAGAAACATAGAAAATAGGTGCAGGAGGAGGCCATTCGGCCCATCGAGCCAGCACCGCCATTCATTGTGATCATGGCTGATCGTCCCCAATCAATAACCCATGCCTGCCTTCTCCCCATGTCCCTTGATTCCACTAGCCCCTAGAGCTCTATCTAACTCTCTCTAAAATCCATCCTGTGATTTGGCCTCCACTGCCCTCTGTGGCAGAGAATTCCACACATTCACAAATCTCTGGGTGAAAACATTTTTTCTCACCTGTTTTAAATGGCCTCCCCTTTATTCTAAGACTGTAGAATAAAGGTTCTGGACTCGCCCAACATTGGGAACATTTTTCCTGCATCTAGCTTGTCCAGTCCTTTTATAATTTTATATGTTTCTATAAGATCCCCTCTCATCCTTCTAAACTCCAGCCTTGTCTTTTCAATCTTTCCTCATATGACTGTCCCGCCATCCCAGGGATCAATCTCGTGAACCTACGCTTCACTGCCTCAATTACAAGGATGTCCTTCCTCAAATAAGGAGACCAAAACTGCACACAATACTCCAGATGTGGTTTTACCAGGGTCCTATACAACTGCAGAAAAACCTCTTTACTCCTATACTGAAATCCTCTTGTTATGAAGGCCAACATTCCATTAGCTTTCTTCACTGCCTGCTGTACCTGCATGCCACTTTCAGTGACTGGTGTACAAGGACACCCAGGTCTCGCTGCACCTCCCCCTTACCCAACCTGACACCATTGAAGGAGATAGCAGCTCAGGACTGCTCAGGTTGTGGTAGAGTGGTTCAGTTACCTGATAACAGCTGGGAAGAAACTGTCCCTGAACCTGGATGGGTGTGTTTAGACACTTCTATACTTTTAGCCTGATGGGAGAGGAGAGAAGAGGGAGTGGCCAGGGTGAGACTCGTTCTTGATTATGCTGCTGGCCCTGCCTAGGTATAAGTGGAGTCAATGGAAGGGAGGTTGGTTTATGTGTGTTATCTGGATAATTGAGGGGGAATTTTCTGGGAAGAGGGACCTGAACGCTCGGCAGACCTTGGTATCGGGAGGGAGCCGCTGGAGACATTGGACGCGAGTAGCAAGGGGTGCTAGGAGGGTGAACTGGGGTAATGCCTCCAGCACCTTCACAGTCGGCTGCAGGATGCGCCCCGGGGCACAAAGATGGGCGGGCGGGCGAGGAGAGAGACGTCGGTGGAAATGGCGCGGAAAGTGGAAATGGTGCCAAAACATGGCGTGTGTAAATATGTAAAAATAACTTCACTGTACAGTTGCACAGGTGACAAATAAAGCACCTTTAAAAATGAACACTTGGCTAAAAATAGTTTATCTTTGGATAATTGAGGGGGAATGGGGTAGCAAGTGGACACAGCTATAGATAGTTTATCTTTGGATAATTGAGGGGGAATGGGGAAAAGAGGATTTATCTCACAAAGAGAACAAAAAGAATAATATATACAAAGGATCACAATTTGTAAGTATCTGAAAGCATCCTTTCCTTGCCCTCCAAACCTATGCATTGATACAACATATCACAGGAACCGGTCACATACTTCAGAAATAAATGTTATTCAGAATTTAAAAAAATAATCAAAACAAAAAATTGTGCAAAAACTTTTCATACATTCTCAGTGACTATATATTCAATAGTGTCATACTCAGTAGTGTTTGCATGTATCTTTAAAGAAAACATCCTATCTGAAGAAGGGTCTCGACCTGAAACGTCACCCATTCCTTCTCTCCAGAGATGCTGCCTGTCCCACTAAGTTACTCCAGCATTTTGTGTCTACCTTCGATTTAAACCAGCATCTGCAGTTTTTCTTCCTACATCCCTTGTTTGAGGTGTGTCCCTACTGGACTCTGCCCCTCAATGTTGGGCAGCGGAAGGATCGTAGACTGAGGTCCTCTCTAGGGAGTGTTGTTGAGCTGAAGGATCTAGTAGTGCAGGCACAGAGTTCCTTGAAAGTGGCGTCACAGGTAGATAGGGTGGTCAAAAAGGCTTTTGGCACATTGGCCTTCATCAATCAGAGTATTGAGTATAGAAGTTGTGAGATCATGTTGTAGTTGGATAAGACGTTGGTGAGGCCGCTTTTAGAGTATTGTTTTTGGTTTTGGGCACCATTTTACAGGAAAGATATTGTCGAGCTGGAAAGGGTGCAAAGAATATTTACGAGGGATTTAGAAAGAAGATGAGAAAGATGATTTAGAAGGATTTGAGGGCCCGATCTATAGGCAGAGATTGAGCAGGCTAGAAATCTATTAATTGGAGCGCAGGAGGATGAGGGGTGATCTTATAGAGGTTTACAAAATTATGAGAGGAATAGATCAGGTAAGCACACAGAGTCTCTTGCCCAGAGAAGGGGAATCAAGGACCAGAGGACATAGGTTTAAGGTCAGGAGAGGTTAAGATTAATTGGGAACCTGAGAGGTAACGTTTTCACACAAAGAGTGGTGGGTGTATGGAACAAGCTGCCGGAGAAGGTAGTTCAGACAGGAAGTATCGCAACATCTAAGAAACAGTTAGACAGGTGCATAGATAGGATAGATTTAAAGGTGGTTTAAAGCCAAATGCAGGCAGGTAGGACTGGTGTAGACGGGACATATTGGTTGGGGTGGCCAGTAGTGTGTGGTGAGTTTGGAAGAAGAGTTCTATTATTAAACATGGAAACATAGAAAACAGGTGCAGGAGGAGGCCACTCGGCCCTTCGAGCCAGCACTGCCATTCATTGTGATCATGGCTGATCATCCACAATCAGTAAACTGTGCCCAACTTCTCCCCATATCCCTTGTTTCTACTAGCCCCCAGAATTAAGTGAATAATTCTCCAATCAATGTTTATAATTAAAGTCTAATGAAAGGGGCAGAAAGAAATGCCTTCAAAACGGGGCACAACAAAAAACGTCACTAACTTTTGTAATGTATTCCGAGAGAGACTCAGAGGTTAATTCACAAGGCACGTTTACACATTGATTGCAAAATAGACTATGATCGGTAGTACTGGAGTTACCGGAGCAGAAAACTATCAGCCCTCTCTCTCAGCTTCAAAGGAAAATGGGGAAATCCATTCACTAGTGGGTTGAGTCGGCTCAAAGATGGTGCCTTTCCACTCGTTCTTATTTTGTACTTAAGAAGTTTAATTTGAACCAAACGACTGGCATAAGGGTCGTTCAAAATGACTCAATTTCTAACGATGACACTTCTGAAGAATTGACTGTCAGGGGTTTGAGATTTTTCTCCTCAATGTTCTGAAGCAGATGAAAGGCAGGTGGCAGCTCCTCACTGAGAGACAAGGGCCTTTTGGGATTCTGTGGGAATGATGTAAGTGTGAGATGATCCTACTGTCTTGTATAATTGAGTGAGTGTATAACTTAGCAGTTCTCTGATACAGAAACCATCACGCTGGGACAACGATGACTGAAAAATATGTCTACAGCTCGTGGCAGTATTGCAGTGATTTTGGAAGTACCTTATGGCTCTGTTGCAAGCAGCTACCTCACAGTGCAAGAAACCTGCGTTCCATCCTGACCTCGGGTGCTGTCTGTGTGGAGTTTGCACGTTCTTCCTGTGACCACGTGGGTTTCCTGGGGTGCGTTTCCTCCCACGTCCAAAGACGTGCCATTTTGGGGGGTAAAATGGCCTCTGTAATGTGTGTTGGGACTGGATGTGAATTTGGTACAACATTGAAATAGTGTGAGCGGATGATCGTTGGTCGGCTTGGACCTGTCGGGCTGAAAGGATAGTTTTAAGGCTGTATCTTTCAGAGTTTAGTATATTGTCTCATTTACCGAGGTGCAGTGAAAAGCTTTTGTTGCGTACTAACCAGTCAGCAGAAAGACAACACATGATTACAATAGAGCCATTTGCAGTGTATAGATACAGAGGAAAGGGAATAACATGCATGAACTTTTGTGCAAGATAAAGTCCTATCAAAAATGGTCCAAGGGTGTCCAGTGAGATGGCTGGTAGCTTAGGACTGCTCTCCAGCTGTGGTAGGGTGGTTCAGTTGTCTGATAATAACAGGGAATAAACTATTCCTCAACGTGGAAGTGTGCATTTTCGCAGTTCTATACTTTTAGCCCGATGGGAGAGGAGAGAAAATGGAGTGGCTGGGTGCCTCTTGATCATGCTGGTGGCCTTGCCGAGGCAGCGTGAGGTATAAATGGAGTCTGTTTGTGTGATGGTCTGGGCTGCGTCCACAATTTGCTGCGATTTCTTGCGGTCTCGGATGGAGCTGTTCCTAAACCATGCTGTGATGCATCCCAATAAAATGCTTTGTACGGAGTTTCAATCAATCAATCACATAGTTATTCGCATGTGAACGTATGTGCTTCCTGCGTGTTGTGGATAGACAGCAAGAGTTGCACGAGCAATATTACATGATGGTCACATCCCAGGCCTTGAGAAAGGATCGGGCATCTGAACAAACGCATGATTAATGTATTCCACTCAACTTTTTCAGCAAGGCTATACATCATTCACGCTCACCCACAAAATAATTGCAAAGCAACAAGCACCAATTCACGCAGGATCATGTAAAACATAATGCAATGTGAACGAGGATTATGAGCTCAATTACCACCGGTGGTGTACATGTGTTAGAAGGAAAGATTGGAGCTTAGCTTCGCTTACAGTTTAGAGAAACAGGCCCTTCGGCCCACCGAGTCCGTGCCAACCAGCGATCCCCGCACACTAACACTATCCTACACACGCTCTGGACAATTTTACATTTATACCAAGCCAATTAGCCTACAAATTGTGCAAGTTTTTAACATAAACATTTAAAAGAAAAGGGTGGATGGCAACATTTAGTTTATATTAACTTTATACCAGCCAGCAAACAAGGTTGTGCTGTGGGAACCCGGGAAAACCAAACAAGATCATGCTGAAGAAGCTGATGGAAGAGGCATATGTAGAGTCAAAAGAGGAGCTGGCCGGCTGTGTGGAGGACAGAGATGTGTGGGGCGTCCATCACCGTGCCCGTCGGAAACCAGCACCACTGCGTCGCTAATGTTTTCAATGATTTTAAATAAATAAATTAAAAAATTATATCCACACTGCACACTCCACTGAAGTTTGCCAAAGGAACAAGAACGACCATGAAAAATAAAGGGACAGCATTACAATTATTTAACTGAAAAACGATGGGTGATGTTTTGGGCCGGGTCTTCAGTCTGAAGAAGGATCCTGACCCAAAATGTCACCCATCCTGTATCTCCAAAGAAGCTGCCCGACCCGTGGAGGTACTCCAGCACGTTGTGACCATCTTGGGGATAAACCAGCATCTGCAGTTCTTTGCTTCGACGTTTTGGTCATGAATGTGGATGGGTTCGTTAACAAGTTTGCAGACGACACCACAATTGGTGGAGCTGTGGATGGTGATGTCAAAGTACACGGTGGGATATAGATCAGCTACAGTAATGGGCTGTGAAATGGCAGGTGACATTTAATCTAAGCAAGTGTGAGGTACTGCACTTAGGGAGGCCAAATGTTTGGGGGAAATATATAGTTCATGGCAAAACCCTTACCGGCATTGACCTGCAAAGGGATCTTGGCGTCAAACTCCATTGCTCCATGAAAGTGGCAACACAGCTAGATCAGGTGTTCATGGAGGCATATACTGAGCTTCACTGGTTAGGGCATTGAGTAAACGATCGGGAAGTCATGTTACAGCCATGTAGGACTTTAGGAGTGATTTGTGCAGGTCTAGTTACCCCATTACAGGAAGAATGTGAAGGCTTTGGATAAGACGTACAAGAGTTGTATGAGGATGCTGCCTGGATTAGAGGGTATTGACTATAAGAAGAGTAGTGTAGGGTCTCGACCGGAAACATCACCCATTCCTTCCCTCCCGAGATGCTGCCTGACCCGCTGAGTTACTCCAGCATTTTGTGTCTGCCTTCGGCTATCAGAAGAGGTTGGACAAACTTTATTGTTTTCTCTGGAACGTCAGTGGTTGAGAGGAGACCACGTGGAAGTATATAAAATGATGAGAGGCACAGAAAGGGTATGTACAAGGATAGGGTGTGTGGAATGTGCAGGTAGATTAGCTTTGTTTTATTCATTTAAGAGTTGTGGGCTTTGCAGGCCGAGCCATCATCTAATTGCCCTTGAGAAGTTGGCGGGTAGCTGCCTTCATGAGGCTGCTGTGCTCCTCAAGGTGTCAGTACACCCCCAATGCTGTTAGAAATGGTGAAGGAACAGTAATATGTTCCCAAGTCATTGACAGCATTGAACAGCAGGAGGAGGCCATTTGGCCCTTCGAGCCGGCACTGCCATTCATTGTGATCATGGCTGATCATCCACAATCAGTAACCCGTGCCTGCCTTCTCCCCATATCCCTTGATTCCGCTAGCCCTTAGAGCTCTATCTAACTCTCTTTTAAATTCATTGGTCAGGGCATTGAGTAAACGATCAAGAGGTCATGCTGCAGCTGAGGAAACCTTTAATGAGACTGCATTGGTGTGAGGCCTGGAGGGCAACTTGCAGAAGATGGTGTTCCCAAACTGTTCCCAACTTGCAGAAGATGGTGTTCCCAGACTG
The DNA here is from genome assembly GCF_053455715.1 of Rhinoraja longicauda. Classification (NCBI taxonomy): domain Eukaryota; kingdom Metazoa; phylum Chordata; class Chondrichthyes; order Rajiformes; family Arhynchobatidae; genus Rhinoraja; species Rhinoraja longicauda. Next base: position 29,776,869 of record NC_135979.1, read on the forward strand.
TTCCCATGCTTCTGCTGTCCTTCAACTTGTAGCTGGTAGAGGTGTTGGGTTTGGAAGCTGCTGTGTAAAGTGTCTTGGTCAGTTGCCACGGTGCATCCTGTAGATCGTACAAATACTATTGTGTAATGGTAGTGGCGTGAGTGAATGGGTGTGGATGGCATGCCTATCAAGTCCAGTACTATGTGTTCTATAGCAACCAGCTACTTATTTCTTACTTTAGAGATATAGTGTGAAAACAGGGCCCTTGGCCCATCAAGTCCACATCGACCAGCGATCACCCGCACACACCAGCACTATCTTGCAAACCCGCATGTCTTTGGAGTGTTGGGGGAAACCCACGCGGTCAGAGGTAGAACGCACAATCTCAGTTCAGACAGCACCTGTAGTTAGGATTGTCCGGTGCTGTGGTCTGGCATTGTAAGCAGCAACTCTACCGCTGCCCCACCATGCCATCCCTGAGTGTTGTTGATGCTGCACTTGTCCAGGTAAACCTCCCAAATCTGGCCGGCCACAATGGCAGGGACACATCAACAGCAGGAACAAGGCAATACGTTTGGCACCATCATTTTCATTGCTTTATTGCCCTTCCACCAAACAAGGACAAAGCAAGTGTCCAAAGTAATTACTGGTGGGAAATATGTCACCTCCATTCTGATTCCTTGAAACCGGGGTTGAAAATTAACACTAAAAAGCCTTTGTGGATTTTATTGGCAGAAACACAGTGGCTAAATGGAAATATATATTTAATTGCAAGTTATTTACTGCGTTTAATTTGGAAATAAATAACAATGTTTTCTGAAAGTTGGTATAAATTCTATCAGTTGTGGTGACACGGGTTCAGGAACAGCCCGTAAATCCCTGCAATAACTATTCCTAATGAGGCTCAGCCTGAAAAAGATGATTCAAACGGACATATTAATGAGTGCATAATGGCAGCTGAAGAATGGTGGATGTAACTGACAACAAGCTCACCGAAGAAATCAGTTAGGTCAAAGTAGAAATGGGTAATGAAGTTCCCATCCTTCTTTGCTAGTGCTACACGAGTGGGTTTAAACTAAATAGCGGGGGGGGAGAGGTTGACAAATTGAGAGGATAAAGATGGAGTTAAAGGGGAAGAGAGCACAGAAAAAAGTTACAAATGACTCCCGAATTAATGGGAAGGAAAGTTCTAGAAGGGATAATAGAGTAAGGTCAGGACCAATAGTGACTGTTGTGAGAGGCGAGCTGAATACTGAAGTTAAAGTATAAGAAAATAACTGCAGATGCTGGTACAAATCGATTTATTCACAAAATGCTGGAGTAACTCAGCAGGTCAGGCAGCATCTCGGGAGAGAAGGAATGGGTGACGTTTCGGGTCGAGACGTCTGAAGAAGGGTCTCGACCCGAAACGTCACCCATTCCTTCTCTCCCGAGATGCTGCCTGACCTGCTGAGTTACTCCAGCATTTTGTGAATAAACTGAAGTTAAAGTGTTGTATATGAATGTGCGAAGTATAGGAAATAAAGTGGATGAGCTTGAGGCTCAGTTTGAAATTGGCAAGTATGATGTGGGAATTACAGAGACATGGCTACAAGAGGACCAGGGCTGGGAACGGAATATTCAGGGGTATACGTCCTATCGAAAAGACAGACAGGTGGGCAGAGGGTGTGGGGTCGCGCTGTTGGTAAGGAATGAAATTCAGTCCCTTGCGAGGAGTGACATAGAATCGAGATGTAGAGTCAGTATGGATAGAAATGAGGAATTGTAAGGGTAAAAAGACCCTAATGGGAATTATCTACAAGCCCCCAAAAGTTGCCTGGATATAGAGTGCAAGTTGAATCAAGAGTTAAAATTAGCATGTAGCAAAGGTAATGCTACAGTGGTTATGGGAGATTTCAACATGCAGGTAGACAGGGAAAATCAGGTTAGTAATGGACCCCAAGAAAGGGAGTTTGTGGAGTGCCTCCGAGATGGATTCATAGAGCAGCTTGTACTGGAGCCTATCAGGGAGAAGGCAATTCTGGATTTAGTATTGTGTAATGAACCGGATTTGATAAGGGAACTCAAGATTAAGAAGCCATTAGGAGGTAGTGACCATAATATGATAAGTTTTAATCTCCAATTTGAGAGGGAGAAGGGAAAATTGGAAGTGTCAGTATTGCAGTTGAGCAAGAGAGACTATGGAGGCATGAGAGAGGAGCTGGCCAGAGTTGACTGGAATGAGACGCTAGCAGGGAAGACAGTGGAACAACAATGGCAGGTATTTCTGGGAATAATACAGAAGGTGCAGGATCAGTTCATTGCAAAGACGAAGAAAGATTCTAAGGGGAGTAAGAGGCAACCGTGGCTGACAAGGGAAGTCAAGGACAGTATAAAAATAAAAGAGAAGTATAACATAGCAAAGATGAGCAGGAAGCCAAAGGATTGGGATACTTTTTAAGAGCAACAGAAGATAACTAAAAAGGCAATACGGGGAGAAAAGATAAGGTACGAGGGTAAGCTAGCCAAGAATATAAAGGAGGATAGTAAAAGCTTATTTAACTATGTGAAGAAGAAAAAGATAGTTAAGATAAATGAGGGTCCCTTGAAGTCAGAAACAGGGGAATTTATTATGAGGAACAAGGAAATGGCAGATGAGTTGAACAGGGGCTTTGGATCTGTCTTCACTAAGGAAGACACAAACAATCTCCCAGATGTACTAGTGGCCAGAAATCCTAGGGTAATGGAGGAACTGAAGGAAATCCACATTAGGCAGCAAATGGTGTTGGGTAGAATGATGGGACTGAAGGCTGATAAATCCCCAGGGCCTGATGGTCTGCATCCCAAGGTACTTAAGGAAGTGGCTCTAGAAATTGTGAACGCATTGGTGATCATTTTCCAATGTTCTATAGATTCAGGATCAGTTCCTGTGGATTGGAGGGTAGCTAATGTTATCCCACCTTTTAAGAAAGGAGGGGGAGAGAAAACAGGGAATAATAGACCAGTTAGCCTGACATCGGTGGTGGGGAAGATGCTGGAATATAAAATATGAAATAGAGGCACATTTGGATAGCAGTAACAGAATCGGTCCAAGTGAACATGGATTTACGAAGGGGAAATCATGCTTGACTAATCTTCTGGAATTAGATAGCGCTCTTACATATAGCGGAGTCAAGGAATATGGGGAGAAGGCAGGAACGGGGTACTGATTGTGGATGATCACAGTGAATGGTGGTACTGGTTCGAAGGGCCGAATGGCCTCCTCCTGCACCTATTGTCTATTGTCTATATTCAGTGTTTCATGACACAGGTGCTCTCAACCACGAATGAAGGAGATTACAGACACTGGTGAGCGCTGCCTGGTTTGTCACAGGTACTAACCTCCCCACCATCGAAGGGATCTATAGGAGGCGCTGCCTCAAAAAGGCAGCCAGCATCATCAGAGACCCACACCACCCTGACCATACTGTCATTGCACTCATGCCATGGGGACGGAATAGGAGCCTGAAAACCGTGACCTCCAGTTTTTTCCCAGCAACCATCAGGCTCTTGAACATGACAAACAACAACTAAACGAGGAACTATGAACTGTCCTATAAGGTCAAAAGTGATAGGAGTAGAATAAGGCCATTTGGCCCATCAAGTCTACTCCACCATGGCTGATCTATCCTTCCCTCCTAACCCCATTCTGCCTTCTACCTACAACCTCTTACACCTGTACTAATCAAGAATCTATCTATCTCTGCCTTAATAATATCCATTGACGACCTCCACAGCCTTTTGTGGCAAAGAATTCCACAGATTCACCAACCTCTGACTAAATAAATTTCTCCTCATCTCCTTCCTAAAAGAATGTCCTTTAATTCTGAGGCTATGACCTCTAATCCAAGACTCTCCCACTAGTGGAAACATCCTCTCCACATCCACTTTATCCAAGCCTTTCACTGTTCTGTATGATTCAATTCTGTATGGTCTCCCCTCATTCTTCTAAACTCCAGCGAGTACAGGCCCAGTGCTGACAAACGCTCATCATAGGTTAAGCTTGGTTGCTTTAACCCTTGGTTGCTTTAACCCTTGGTTGCTTTAACCCTTGGTTGCTTTAAGGACTTTGTGCTTTTATTTACACTAATATTGTTTTTATTTAATTTATTGAATGTTGTTTTGTTCTTTTATTGGCAATAAGTACTGTCTTTACAGATCGGTTATGCTGCTGCAAGTAAGAATATTACTGTTCCATTTTCAGACTAATGACAATTAAGCACCATTGATGGACACAAAATGCTGGAGTAACTCAGCGGGACAGGCAGCATCTCTGGAGAGAAGGAATGGGTGACGTTTCTGGTCGAGACCCTCCTCAGGCATGAAATGTCACCCATTCCTTCTCTCCAGGGATGCTGCCTGCCCCGCTGAGTTACTCCAGCATTTTGTGGTGATCTTTGATGTAAACCAGCATCTGCAGTTCCTTAGGGGGTAGACAGAAAATGCTGGAGTAACTCAGCGGGTCAGGCAGCATTTCAGGAGAGAAGGAATGTGTGACGTTTTGGGTCGAGACCCTTCTACACACTGATGTCAGGGGAGGGGGCGGGACAAAGATAGGATGTAGCCGGAGACAGGACGACTAGTAGGAGAACTGGGAAGGGGGAGGGGATAGAGAGGGGAAAGAAAGGTCTATCTGAAGTGGGAGAAGTCAATGTTCATACCACTGGAGTGTAAACTGCCCAAGCGAAATATGAGGTGCTGTTCCTCCAATTTGCGCTGGGCCTCATTCTGACTATGGAGGAGGCCCAGGACAGAAAGGTCAGACTGGGAGTGGGAGGGGGAGTTGAAGTGCTGAGCCACTGGGAGATCAGGTTGGTTGAGACGGACTGAGCGGAGGAGTTCAGCTAAACGATCTCCGAGCCTGCACTTGGTCTCACCGATGTAGAGAAGTTGACATCTGTTCCTTCCTGCACATTTAAACACCATTGACTTGACATGACAAAATTCTAATCTGAGGACCTCCAAACGATGTCCTCATACTGCCTGCAAGGACTCTGTCAAGGATACACCAGAGATTTGAAGCACCCAATTTAGTTATGGGTGGGAAAATCACCAAAGGTGGAAATTTACCTTCCTCCTTTGGAAGAGGTTTTCTTTTCATTCCCTGAATGTTATGCTGCCAGCTGTTGCTAGCATTTTCATCTGTCCCCCCGGGTGCCACATTCAAAGTGTTTAAATGACCGATGACCTCCGGAGGCAAGATCGATCATTTGCAATTGGTTGGGGACCTGCTGCTGTAAATCTTTTATGTTCTGTCAGGGGTTTAAGCGGCTTTACTTCAGTTGCGGAATCCACAACTGTTTGGCCTTTGCTGATGTGACCCAGGTTGCAGAGGTTGAGGAATGTCGGCTGACACATCCAGCAAGGGATAAAGGAAATAAGAAGACACTGAAATCCAGGCCACAAGTTCAGAAAGTTTCGCCGACATAACGCTCACAAAACTTTATAATACAGAGAGGAAGGGTGGCACGGTGGCGCAGCGGGAGAGCTACTGCCTTACAGCGCCAGAGACCCGGGTTTGATCATGACTACGGGTGCTGTCTGAGCGGAGTTTGTACGTTCTGCCCGTGACCTGCGTGGGTTTTCCCTGGGTGCCCTGGTTTCCTCTCACACATCAAAGACGTATAAGTTTGTAGGTTGATTGGCTTGGTTATAAAATTGTTGCTAGTGTGTAGGAAAGTGTTAATGTGCGGGGATTGGTGGTCGGTGCGGACTCAGTAGGACCGAAGAGCCTGTTTCCACACTGTATCTCTAACAAAAGATAATGTTTTATGAAAACCATGAGGACAGGCAATTAAATGAATTTAAAGTTAATTCTCGAAGTGAGCATGTCATTGGCAAGATCTTGTTGCCCTCAGAAGGCTTCTGTTTATTACTGAAGTACCATGTGAAACATTGTTTTGCATGCTATCTGATCAAATGAGATAATACTCTCTGTAGGGGATGTAGGGATACGGATTGTCCGAGGTAGATAGGAGATGGTCTTGGCATCATGTTTGGCACAGACATTGTTGGCCTGTTGTTGTGCTGTATGTGCAAGGGGCAAAGTTTAAAGGAGATGTCACTCAGGACTTAAAGGTTTGTTGGTTAATTGGCTTGTGTTAATGTGCAGGGATCGCTGGTCGGCGTGGACTCGGTGGGCCGAAGGGCCTGTTTCAATGCTGTATCTCTAAACTAAACCAAACTAAACTTAACTAAATGTGTGGGACAAGTTTTTTTACACCGAGTGGGCGTGGTCAGGAACACAATAAGGGTTGGTGATGAAGGCAGACATGAGAGTGGCATTTAAAAAGCTTTTGGACAGGCACATGGATATGCAGGGCATGGAGGGATATGGATCACATGCAAGCAGAGGAGATTAGTTTAAGGTGGCATCATGTTCGGCACAAGCATTGTGGGCTGAAGGGGCTGTTCCTGTGCTGTACCACTCTATGTTCTAGGACAGAGGAGAGAAAACCAAAGAAAATTGGGATGTAAAAACCTGGGGTTGTAGATATAGAAAATGAAAGATTATGTTGGAAGCGTCCAACAAGTCAGACAACAATTGTATAGACAGAAAAACAGAGTTGGACATTACGGATTGGTAACCTTTCATTAGAATTAGCCAGTACCTTAGGTGCTTGTTATTCAATCCTTCCACTTGTTGCTGTGTGTATCCTTCAAATATATCTTCATTTTTAGCCTATTTGGTATTTATATTGGGGAAGAATATGTGAATACTTCCATCCAAGATGGCGCCCAACCCAGGCAACTATTTGCGTGCTAGCCACAGAAGCAGATCTACAATCATATATTACAATCGCTCCATCCTCTAAACCTCTATTCCTACAGCACTAAACACTATTGATAGAGGTTTTTAAAATTTTGAGAGGGACGGACAGAGTTGACGTGGGTAGGCTTTTCCCTTTGAGAGTGGGGAAGATTCCAACAAGGGGACATAGCTTCAGAATTGAGGGACAAAGGTTTAGGGGTAACATGAGGGGGAATTTCTTTACTCAGAGGGTTGTGGCTGTATGGAATGGACTTCCGGTGGAAGTGGTGGAGGCTGGCTCGATTTTATTATTTAAGAGTAAATTGGATAGGTATATGGATAGGAGGGGATTGGAGGGTTATGGTCTGAGTGCAGGTAGATGAGACTAGGTCAGGGAGAATGGTCGGCGTGGACTGGTAGGGCCGGACAGGCCTGTTTCCATGCTGTAGTTGTTATATGTTATATGTTATATGTTATTCCCTTATCATGTATCTATGCACTGTAACTGGCTCGATTGTAATCATGTATTGTCTTTCCGCTGACTGGATAGCACGCAACAAAAGCTTTTCACTGTACCTCGGTACACGGGACAATAAACTAAACGGAACCATTGTGGTAGAGTAAATTCCCTCGGGAGTATTGTTGGATGATGGTATTTGCTTAAACGCTGTCAATTCCTGAAATAGTCTGATACTTGGATTCTTTATGAGGCTTTATACATTGCAATCGTAAGTAGGCAAAAGAGGATTGTCTCAGCGGGTGGGAGAGAAGGAATGGGTGACGTTTCGGGACGAGACCCTTCTTCAGTATGAAGAAACGTCACCCATTCCTTCTCTCCCGAGATGCTGCCTGTGCCGCTGAGTTACTCCAGCATTTTGTGTCCACCTTCGATTTTAATCAGGTGGGACTCAGAACAGAGTAGGGAGAGATTGAAGATGTCCGTAAACACAGCCACTGGTTGGTCCACGCAGTCACTAAGGACACAGCCAGGGCCTCCGTCTGGGCCAGTTGCTTTCCATGGATTCAACTTCAGGAAAGCCGATTTAATGTCTGCAACAGTGACCCTGGGAGAAGATACACCCTGGGCGGTAGAGTTGCTGCTTTACAGCGAATGCAGCGCCGGAGACTCAGGTTCGATCCTGACTACGGGTGCTGCACTGTAAGGAGTTTGTACGTTCTCCCCGTGACCTGTGTGGGTTTTCTCCGAGATCTTCGGTTTCCTCCCACACTCCAAAGACGTACAGGTATGTAGGTTAATTGACTGGGTAAATGTAAAAAATTGTCCCTAGTGGGTGTAGGATAGTGTTAATGTGTGGGGATCGCTGGGCGGCGCGGACTTGGTGGGCCGAAAAGGCCTGTTTCCGCGCTGTATATATATGATATGATATGATATGATACACTTGAGTCTCAAAAGGCACACTCGAATCTGAAGAGGCCCGCACAATTGTGAGTCTTCCTGTATTACTCTAGCTGGATATTAAGAGCAACCTCTTCTACAATTGCCAATCTATTGTATCTCGGTAGCTTCTGTTCTCTCCCAGCACACCAGCCAGTAAACATTATTTTACAGAAACTTCTTATTGTAGCTTAGTGCTGGATGTTCTGCCTTCCGTGTGGTTGCCATGCTTACAGTTCATTCTGCCTTGTTTGTTCAATTGGGTGTTGATATAATGTGAGCTTTATTTGGGTCGATGATCTTTGCTGCTCAGAACATTACTCTCCATGTGTTCTGTCAGGGCTTCTCATAACACTCTGACAGTGACTCACCTTCCCCATCGCTCAATGTGTTTTGCTTTCTGTAGATCTGTGTGCCAGAATTAGCTTCTGTCAGGTCTGGGCTTTACCCACCTCTGTGTGCTGGAAAGAAACAGAGCTGTTATTTGGTCCTGGTTGCTCACAGACTACGTTTGCAGCAACAGAGCACAGTCAGTACCGAGGAACTTAGAGCATGATTTGTCTTTGCCTTCAAACTTCAGTTGATTAAAACTATGTTCAAAGCTTGTCTCGTGTCAAGAGGAGAAACGACAAGCTACTTTGTGGCTTTGATAAACTAAACAGCAAAGCAACTCATCATGTTCTAGCTGTCACCATCCATCTGAAAGTCTTCAGTATGTGTGATGTTACTGTTCCACTGCCTTTGGTCTTTTTATGAGATGCTGCAGTATTTCTGTTGTGCTTCTCAGTTCCCCGGCTGAACCAAGGGTATGTTTCAATCAATTTCCCTTTAAATACATTTTTTTTTCCCCCGATTAAAATTTAAGCACGTTTACTTTTTTCATCTGTAGAAAACGTTGAGCTTGTCATTGTTCCTCCTTGTGAGTGTCAGAGATTCTGCACAATAATCGAGGAACTTGCAGAAAAGTAGTGTGGTGCTTCTAGTCGCTGTTCCACGCACTGCTATTCCTACAGTTGCCGTGGGATTTATTGGATGCCATCTGCCAAATTCAGAGAGAACTTATGGTAGTGTTCCGGTTTCCACCCACACTCCCATGACACACAGGTTTGTAGGCTATTTGGCTTGGGTACAACTGTAGATTGCCCCCTAGTGCGTGTAGAGTAGTGTTCGTGTGCGGGGATCGCTAGTCTGTAAATTGGCTCTAGTGTGTAGGATGGGGATTGCTGTCGGCATGGACTCGGTGGGCTGAAGGGCCTGTGTCATACGGCACAGTGCGGTGAACTACAGGGACAACAGGTATCTTGCTTCCAACCGTATCGCAGGGAGCAAGGCTCGTAGACACTGGCAACACGCAAAAACATAAATGATACATCGATTACACATAAATCTCACAAGCCAGTGAAAAGAAAAAGACTGGACAAAAATAAGAGATTGGTTGGTGGAAAGCAGAATTTAAAAACGTCCATGGTTGTGCAAGAGGTGATCTGTGGTGTTCTGTGGTTAAGGTAGGATTAGGGTTGTGGAGATTGTTTCACGATGGCACAGTAGCGCAGTGGTAGAGCTGCCACCTTACAGAGCCAGAGACCCAGGTTCAATCCTGACTGTGGGTGCTTGTCTGAAAGGAGTTTGTATGTTCTCCCTGTGACTGTGTTGTTTTTCTCCCGGTGCTTCGGTTTCTTCCCACATTCTAAAAACGTGCAGGTCTGTAGGTTAATCAGCTTCTGTAAATTGACCCGTGTTTGTAGGATAAAACTAATGCACAGGGATTGCTGGTCGGCATGGACTCGGTGGGCCGAAGGGCCTGTTTCTACGCTGTATCTCTAAAGTAAACTAAACTGAACAAAACTTGGGGGTTGAAGGAAAGTAGCTGTTCCTGAGCCTGGTGGTGTGGGACTTCAGGTTTCTGTACGTCCTGCCCGATGGTAGCAAGAAGAAGGGTGGTTGGCCCCTTTTTGAGGCAGTGCCTCCTGTAGATGCTTTTACTGGAGGGGAAGACAGTGCTGGTGATGGATCAGGTTGAGTCCATCACTCTGCAGCCTCTTGCATTCAGATATGTTTGAATAGCTGAAGCAGGCCATGATGCAACCCATCCGGATTCTTTTCCTCAGTGCTTCTGCAGAAGTTTGTTAGCGTATAAGGTAGCACACTGAATCTCTTTAAACGTCTAAGAAAATAGAGGGGCTGACACTCCTTCCATGTGTTTGCATCCATGTGTAGAACAGGTCACCCAAGCTATTCTAACACTTGGTGAAAATTAGACTTGTGGCACTGAATGAGATGCTAACCAACAGGAGATGGCAGAAAAATAGGCCATTCGGTCCAACCAGTCCATGCTAGTGTTTGCGATCTACTTGAGATTCCTCACATCTTTCCTCATCCGCATCAATCGGCATAATCCTACGTTTTCCCATTCAAGTGCTCGTCAAATAATGCCACCAATTAACCACTGCCACTCTTCTAAATTGAGAATCCAACATTTCCTTTGGGTATTTTAAATTTCCAGTTGGATTTCTTGATGAACGTATTGAAGTTGTGGCCTTGTGGTTGTCTTAGTTGTGCTATAGTTGTGGCCTTGTGGTTGTCTTAGTTGTGTTATAGTTGTGGCCTTGTGGTTGTCTTAGTTGTGTTGGCGTTGTGACCTTGTGGTTGTCTTAGTTGTGTTATAGTTGTGGCCTTGTGGTTGTCTTAGTTGCGTTGTCGTTGTGGCCGTAATGACCATCTTGAAGTTGCGGTCACTGCAGCACACAGATAAAAGGTAGAGTGTACAACATTCAGTGCAAGATATCACATTGAAGTTTGAACCGCGCATACTTTAGATGAAATATATCTAATTATCAGAAGAACAAGTTTAAATCTTCTGAGGAGGCAATGAAACGATTTTATTAAATTACAAAATGCATTGTTATTTATAAAACTTTGAAAAATAATTAATTGACTAAAAAACACAGTAAAACTTGTAACTGTGATCTACTTGTAATCTGCTCTCTCAAGTTAAACCAAGTTATTATTTTCACTTTTTAGTTTAGTTTAGTTTAGAGTTACAGCACGGAAACTGGCCCTTCGGCCCATCGAGTCCGCGCCGCTCAACAATCACTGCACTTTAACACTATCCTACACTAGGGGCCTTTTTTTAATAACATATATACCAAGCCACAACCTACAACCAGGTCATGGGGAGAGCATACAAACTCCACACAGACAAGCACCCGTAGCTAGGATCGAACCCGGATCTCTGGCACTGTGAGCGCTGTCAGGCAGCAACTCAACCGCTGCGCCACCGTGCCACCCCGTGAATTGACCATTGTTGGCTATTTATCACCTGTGACCTTTGTGAAATGGTCCCACCATCTAAGATACGGTTAGGTAGCTGATGCATCAGATTATAATTCTGGTTTTGTATCCAAGGCAAATCAATCAGAAAATTTCAGCATATTATGTGCGGGTCTCTGAAGCAGCAAGTATTCATTGCTGCTGCATTCTGTTATCTTAATTGATTGCCTTTAGCAAATGCCTGCAATTTCAGAATAATCACTATCGAGTGACGAAGAAGACAACGTCTGAGATAAAATGCCTTTTCTCGGAACACTCACATGTTTGTGCCTGTGACAAAATGAAAGACATAAGATATGCATTGCAGATGAACAATCACCTGAAATTGTCAACAAAATTGCACCAAAGAATTGAACTGAAGGCAAATTAATAGCATTAAAAAATTCAGATTGATTTTCTTTTCTCCGTTAAAGAGAAAAAACATATTCTTTTGAACAGAGCAACTGGCTGTAATTACCTCACTGCCCGTGGGGGTTAAACTGTAGAATTTAGACTAATATTACCACATTTTATTTTCATGATGCAAGGTAAATTGTATTGTTATAATGGCTGAATCATAGGTTATCATGTAAGGATTATGTAATGGCCACCATGACAGACATTCTCTGCATCCAAATTACTCTCTGGATTTCCTGTCCTTCAGTCTGTTCGTTGTTTCACTTCATCCACATTGTTTTCCATGAGTGTTAGGTAAGGCTATAACCGAGTGCGTTGCATTCTTCCTGAAACAGTCTAGCACTTGCATGGAAGACAGAGAGAAACTAATCATTTTTCATGTGACTCACCAGTTTTGCTTTAGTTTATTTTAGTTTAGAGATACAGCGCGGAAACAGGCCCTTCGGCCCACCAAATCCGCACTGACCAGCGATCACTGCAACACTACCCTACACACACCAGGGACAATTTACAATTATACCAAGCCAATGAACCTCCAAACCTGTACGCCTGTGGAGTGTGGGAGGAAACCGAAGATCTCGGAAAAAACCCATGCAGACACGGGGAGAACGTACAAAACTCCATACAGGCAGCACCCGTAGTCGGGATCGAACCCGGGTCTCTGGCGCTGTAAGGCAGCAACTCCACCACTGCACCACCGTGCCGACCCACTCTCTCTGCTCTCAACCTTTCTCATGTACAACATTGGCCTCTCAGCCAGCTTTAGTAATTGCCTAGTTCGAGCAAAAAGGGAGATACATTTCACAATTTTGAGGAGTTTTTAAAGAGCAGGTAAGGTTTGCATTGGCAGGAGGGGCAGTAACAAAAGGACATAGCTTTAAAAGACACATGGCAAAATAATCAGTATAAACTGTTATTACTTGTAATGATCTGGAATGTACTAACTGAAAGAGGCATGGTGATACACTCAAAAATAACTTTCAAAAAGGAATTGGGTAAATGAAATGGAAGAAAAAACAGGATTGGGAATAATTGGATAGCTCAGACATGAACCATTGACTCCAATGCTCTTTGTGTCTATAAATAATGAGTATCAATAATTTATTTGTTGATACACTACTGAGTGCACTACATAAAGACAATCCCTTTGCTGCCCTTGTTTCTGTCTGTGCCTAATAAACAATTTTCATTTATAATTCAGCTCTTTTATAAATTAGTGAGGGCTTTAGTAATAACTCAACTTAAGAGGGAACTAATTTAAAACACACTGATATTTTGAAAATGTTTTGTACATTTAAACACATCACATAGCTCTTCAAATATTGGTGTTCGTGTCCTTAAACCATGATTATAATTCAGGCTTTGTGGCCATTTTAATGTATACATTCTCCCAACATTACAAGTACACTTTGTGTTTTGCATCATTCTGTGAATTTGGGTATCAGGCCCCTGGATAGAGATATTTTTACCTGAGGATCTGAAAATGAAGATAATACAGACAAAACAGCAATTTCTGCATCAATTTTATTTCGCCGAAGATTGGGAGTCACACAGTTACAGCATGGAAACAGGCCCTTTGGCCCAATTTGTCCATGCCAACCAATGTGCCCTGTCCAAGTCAGTTCCATTGGCTCATGTTTGGCCCATATCTCTCTGAACCATTCCAATCCATGCAACTCTCCAAATGGCTTTCAAATGTTGTTATTTTACCTGCATCAACTACTTCCTAGCAAGGTGACCAAAACTGAACACAGTACTCCAAATGTGGCCTCAACAATGTCTTGTACAACAAAAAAAATAACCTTCCGACACTAAAGTAATTTTCAAGAGTCATGAGATTTTTATTGTCATACTACACCAAGTGGAACCATTGGGTCCAAACCTATCCTGATTGGTGCAGCACCCTCTCCTCCTCCCTCCCCTCCCCAATGCCTTCACCCCTCCCTCCACTCCCCTCACCCCCTCTCACCCCCATCCCCCTTCCCCATCCCCTTCACCACTTCCCCTACCCCTCCCCTCCCTCCCCTCCCCTCCCCCCTACCCACTCCCCTTCACCCTTCCCCGCATCCTTCACTCCCTCCCCTCCCCTGGTCCTCTCTCCCCCTCCCCCTCCCCCATCCCCCCCTCCCCTCCCCTCTGCCCCTCCCTCCCCCATCCCCATCCCCTCTCCACCCCCTCCCTCCCCCCTCATCCCCTCCACTCCCCCCACCTCATCCCCCTCCCCTCCTCCTCCTTCACTCCCCCTCCTCCCTCCCCCCCTCTCCCTCGCCCCTTCTCCCCCTCCCCCTCCCCCACCCCTCGGCCCAACCGTGGGAGCGACCCCGTGACCGTGCATGGGCGAAGGGGGACAGGGAGACGGCACTGACCTGGACCGTGTTTCTCCTGCGGGCTTCGCGTGGAGCTGAAGCGTCTCCTGACTGTATGGACCCGTTGCCAGGCGGGGAGTGTCTCCCGGGACCGTGGGTGGGCGAGGGGGGACAGGGAGACGGCACTGATCTCGGCCCCATTTCTCCTGCGGGCCGGGGGTGAAGCCGAAGCCTCTCCTGCAGCTCGACTGCGATCAGCGGGGAGCGGCCGGGACGGCCAGCTTGTCGATCCTCTGCCACAGCCACTGGCGCTCATTGCACCATGGGAGCTGTGGCTGTGGTCCTCCCGATGATCCTCCTTTTAGGTAAATGGTGAGTAGGGTGGGCCTAAAATTGTTGCGCAGTCATGTACCATTTTGGTTGTGTAGAGGCCAAGGTACACACATAAACATATAAACATATACACACAAACAAACGGAGAGTATTGGTAAGATAGATAGCCAGACAGACAGACAGACAGACAGACAGACAGACAGACAGACAGACAGACAGACAGACAGACAGACAGACAGACAGACAGACAGACAGACAGGTAGGTTGGTAGATAGATAGATAGATAGATAGATAGATAGATAGATAGATAGATAGATAGATAGATAGATAGATAGATAGATAGATAGATAGATAGATAGATAGATAGATAGATAGATAGATAGATAGATAGATAGATAGATAGATAGATAGATAGATAGATAGATAGATAGATAGATAGATAGATAGATAGATAGATAGATAGATAGATAGATAGATAGATAGATAGATAGATAGATAGATGTTCACTTACCCACCATTCCAACTTGGTGGCATAAAATGGGAGCAGACAATCATAGGATCTATAACGTTGCTCTGGGTGCTGTGGGTTGAGAGGCATGGAACCCTGCTCCAATACTGATCATTGTCCCTGGTTGTGAAGTGAAAGGGTTCCCGTGTGAACAGTGGGAATCTGGCGGAGATCCTGTCAAGAGTTACTCCAGTGGTAATGTCAGCGATGCCCCCAGTCTTCAGCCCACAGGGTATGTCTGAGACCCCAGGAAGGACATTGATCCTTCTCCATCTACAACCTGCTGAAATCCCAATCCCTCCCTGACACACCTGCATTAATGAAGTAAAACAACCCGGGAGGTGTGAACATCTGTGTCCCTGCCCCCACTCCCTGCTCAGGCAGTCATGCTCACATTTGTGTAGATTTTCACCTCAGCCCCCACTGATGGAAGACTACCAAACAATAGGAATGGGCAGCTGGAGGTAACACAATGGCAGCAACATTGAACTTTCCAATTACAGGTAGCCCTCATCACCTGGGTTCCAGTTTCTCTCTCTCCCTCCCTCACCCTCTCGTTCCTATCATCCTCCATTCCTCCCATGTTAGCTCCCATCGTGCTATCTCAGATTCTGCCCATCGCAGCCCATTTTCATCCCCCTTTCTCCCTTGCTGGTTCCACCCATCTGCTACCCATACATTGCACCCACCAGGTCCCATCCTCCATCTTCTCTTCATCTCTCTCTTTGTTCCAATTATCACCTTGCTTAGTTATCAGTGCATGGCGGTGCAGGCTCGAAGGGCCAAATGGCCTACTCCTGCACCTATATTTATGGTGAATTTATTATGGGGAACAAAGAAATGGCAGACGAGTTAAACCGTTACTTTGGATCTGTCTTCACTGAGGAAGATACACACAATCTCCCAAATGATCTAGGGGCCGGAGAACCTAGGGTGATGGAGGAACTGAAGAAAATCCACATTAGGCAGGAAATGGTTTTGGGTAGACTGATGGGACTGAAGGCTGATAAATCCCCAGGGCCTGATGGTCTGCATCCCAGGGTACTTAAGGAGGTGGCTCTAGAAATAGTGGAAGCATTGGAGATCATTTTTCAATGTTCTATAGATTCAGGATCAGTTCCTGTGGATTGGAGGATAGCAAATGTTATCCCACTTTTTAAGAAAGGAGGGAGAGAGAAAACGGGTAATTATAGACCAGTTAGTCTGACATCAGTGGTGGGGAAGATGCTGGAGTCAATTATAAAAGACGAAATTGCTGAGCATTTGGATAGCAGTAACAGGGTCATTGCGAGTCAGCATGGATTTACGAAGGGGAAATCATGCTTGACAAATCTACTGGAATTTTTTGATGATGTAACTAGGAAAATTGATAGGGGAGAGTCAGTGGATGTGGTGTACCTCAACTTTCAGAAAGCCTTCGACAAGGTCCCACATAGGAGATTAGTGGGCAAAATTAGAGCACATGGTATTGGGGGTAGGGTACTGACATGGATAGAAAATTGGTTGACAGACAGAAAGCAAAGAGTGGGGATAAATGGGTCCCTTTCGGAATGGCAGGCAGTGACCAGTGGGGTACCGCAAGGTTCGGTGCTGGGACCCCAGCTATTTACGATATACATTAATGACTTAGATGAAGGGATTAAAAGTACCATTAGCAAATTTGCAGATGATACTAAGCTGGGGGGTAGTGTGAATTGTGAGGAAGATGCAATAAGGCTGCAGGGTGACTTGGACAGGTTGTGTGAGTGGGCGGATACATGGCAGATTCAGTTTAATGTAGATAAGTGTGAGGTTATTCACTTTGGTAGTAAGAATAGAAAGGCAGATTATTATCTGAATGGTGTCAAGTTAGGAAGAGGGGATGTTCAACGAGATCTGGGTGTCCCAGTGCATCAGTCACTGAAAGGAAGCATGCAGGTACAGCAGGCAGTGAAGAAAGCCAATGGAATGTTGGCCTTCATAACAAGAGGAGTTGAGTGTAGGAGCAAAGAGGTCCTTCTACAGTTGTACCGGGCCCTGGTGAGACCGCACCTGGAGTACTGTGTGCAGTTTTGGTCTCCAAATTTGAGGAAGGATATTCTTGCTATTGAGGGCGTGCAGCGTAAGTTCACTAGGTTAATTCCCGGAATGGCGGGACTGTCGTATGTTGAAAGGCTGGAGCAATTAGGCTTGTATACACTGGAATTTAGAAGGATGAGGGGGGATCTTATTGAAACATATAAGATAATTAGGGGATTGGACACATTAGAGGCAGGAAACATGTTCCCAATGTTGAATGAGTCCAGAACAAGGGGCCACAGTTTAAGAATAAGGGGTAGGCCATTTAGAATGGTGATGAGGAAGAACTTTTTCAGTCAGAGAGTGGTGAAGGTGTGGAATTCTCTGCCTCAGAAGGCAGTGGAGGCCAGTTCGTTGGATGCTTTCAAGAGAGAGCTGGATAGAGCTCTTGAGGATAGCGGAGTGAGGGGGTATGGGGAGAAGGCAGGAACGGGGTACTGATTGAGAGTGATCAGCCATGATCGCATTGAATGGTGGTGCTGGCTCGAAGGGCTGAATGGCCTACTCCTGCACCTATTGTCTATTGTCTATTGTCTATT
The DNA here is from genome assembly GCF_053455715.1 of Rhinoraja longicauda. Classification (NCBI taxonomy): domain Eukaryota; kingdom Metazoa; phylum Chordata; class Chondrichthyes; order Rajiformes; family Arhynchobatidae; genus Rhinoraja; species Rhinoraja longicauda. Next base: position 29,794,483 of record NC_135979.1, read on the forward strand.
GTCTATTTTCTATGTTTCTTTGTTCATATTACCAGAATTCCAACTTGGTGGCATAAAATGGGAGCAGACAACCATAGGATCTATAAAGTTGCTCTGGGTGCTGTGGGTTGAGAGGCATGGAACCCTGCTCCAATACTGATCATTGTCCCTGGTCGTGAAGTGAAAGGGTTCCCGTGTGAACAGTGGGAATCTGGCGGAGATCCTGTCAAGAGTTACTCCAGTGGTCATGTCAGCGATGCCCCCAGTCTTCAGCCCACAGGGTATGTCTGAGACCCCCCAGGAAAGACATTGATCCTTCTCCATCTACAACCTGCTGACATCCCAATCCTTCCCTGACACACCTGCATTAATGAAGTAAAACAGGTGTGAACATCTGTGTCCCTGCCTCCACTCCCTGCTCAGGCAGTCACGCTCACATTGGTGTAGATTTTCACCTCAGCCCCCACTGATGGAAGACTACCAAACAATGGGAAGAGTATGGGCAGCTGGAGATAATACAATGGCAGCAACATTGAACTTTCCAATTACAGGTAGCCCTCATCGCCTGGGTTCCTCTTTCTCTTTCTCCCTCCCTCTCCCTCTCGTTCCTATCACCCTCCATTCCTCACATGAAAGCTCCCATCCTGCTATCTCAGATTCTCCCCATCACAGTCCATTTTCATCCCCCTTTCTCCCTTGCTGGTTCCACCCATCTGCTACACATACATTGCACCCACCAGGTCCCATCCTCCATCTTCCCTTCATCTCTCTCTTTGCTCCAGTTATCAGGTTCCAGCACTGGTGGTCTTTGTGTCCGCGCTTATCACCCTCCAACCTCTGTATCAACCTTCACTCTCCCCTCCCCCCACCTGACTCTGTCGGCCATTGTTGTCCTTGTCTGATTCCATCATTCACCCATTCAGCCCATCATCTTTCACCACTCCTTGGTCCACCTATCAACCATGACCCCCTGTCTCACCTCTCCCCTCCTCTTTATTTTGACAATCTTCCCTCTTCACTCAGTCCTGATGCAAGGACTCGACCCAAACCATTGACAATTCCTCCCGTCCATCTCTACCCAACAGATGCTGCTCGACACGCTGAATGTTTGCATAATGTTTTTGTTCCAGTTTGCAGTCTGCGTGAGAATATCTTGCACATTTTATATTGGTATTAAATACTACCATATTTGGCATTAAGGCAGAACCAGGAGTGACAGGATGCTTCAGGGCTTTGACTTCTTCCTAAACATGGCTGAACATTTTACAAGGTTTCAGGGCATGTGGAAAATAGGCAGCTATGCAGGGACTGGTGAAACAGGAACAGAGACTTCCAAAATCAATGTTTGATTGGAGTTTTCAGGAATTAGGTGTTAAAATTGTCAGTTTTCATCAGATCTCGTACAGTTTTGGTCTCCTAATTTGAGGAAGGACATCCTTGTAATTGAGGCAGTGCAGTGTAGGTTCACGAGATTGATCCCTGGGGTGTCGGGACTGTCATAATTAGGAAAGATTGAAAAGACTAGGCTTGTATTCACTGGAGTTTAGAAGGATGAGAGGGGATCTTGTAGAGACATATAAAATAATAAAGGGACTGGGCAAACTAGATGCAGGAAAAATGTTCCCAATGCTGGCGGAGTCCAGGTCCAGGGGCCACAGTCTTAGAATAAAGGGGAGGCCATTTAAAACTGAGGTGGGAGGGAACTTTTTCACACAGAGTTGTGAATTTGTGGAATTCTCTGCCACAGGAGGCCAAATCACTGGATGAATTTAAGAGAGAGTTAGATAGAGCTCTGTGGGCTAGTGGAATCAAGGGATAGGGGGAGAAGTTGGACACAGGTTACTGATTGTGCATAATCACAATGAATGGCGGTGCTGGCTCGAAGGACCAAATGGCCTCCTCCTGCACCTACTTTCTAGGTTATCTTTGAAACAATGTGTGGCCAGTTGGATCGGGTGATGAATGATACGACTTCTATACTTGAAGAGGAAACCCAAATATATAGACCAGTAAATTTGAGTCCAGTGGTGTGATCTAATTAGCAATGGTCCATGCATCATGTCAGAATGGGTCTGGCAGGTTGGCCCCATGTACAGTGAGGCTGGATTAACACTGGGTTCATTCATTTAAAGGAACAAATGACCTCCCCCTTTCACATCAAGGAATTACAACAGAAATGAACGTTAATACCTTTATTATTGTTAACAATACTGTTAATATTAATATTACTACTATTGAAAAAAAAGAAAAAATTTAAAACATATTAGCAGCTAAACTAAAAGATGTTTGCACTCTCCTCTTCTCCATTGGCCAGCTTCTTTCTCGAAGTAATGTAGTCTGATCTCCAGGTGCTTAATCCAATTGCAATACATTGCATCCGGATACTTTGCTTCACTGTTCCTTTGAGCACTGATGTCTGCTTTGTTGTGGGTCGGTAGAAGATGGCGGGTTTCCGTTTTGGGTGCTCCAACGTGGTGATGCTTTCATCTATTGGCCTTGAAAGTGGAGCGCTGTCGATGCTGCTCTCCCCGATTGTTGGAGCTTCTGTGTCGGTCTCTGTCCCTGCCAGTTGCTCCATGCTGTCATGTTGCTTCCTGGGCTGCAGCATTGCCTCGGCAGAACGTTCTTCGGCTTATCGCATCTCCCGCAGTTCGGCGATTGTATAATGTGCAACAAAAGACAGAGAGCCTTCCACAGGCCGACCCTCTGCCATTGGCTTGGATGGTCCTGCCACCTCCTGAGGCATTTTTTCCTCGTCTCCAACAGTGGTGTTTTCTCCACTCTCCAATGCATGGGTTACTGCTGCTGGAGTGGTGTTGTGCTGCGCAGTACTTGCACCCGGTGCGTCTTTCCCATCATCAGGTAGTGCAGTTGCTTCACCTTCACAGCGGTCATCTGGTCCACAGGTCTGTGGGTTTCTGAACCAACTTATCAGGTTCGCCAGCCAAGAGGGGAAAATCATCCCCGCTGTTCAGTGACATTCAGAAGAGATGAAACTGTGTCTGAGTGCAGGATCTTCAGCTGTTGCTGCTATTTATTGGTTGGTTGGGGAGCAATTCCATTGTGATGAAGTTTCACATCGACAATGGTCACCGTGGTGAAAACTGCAAAACACAAGCACTGCATCAACGGCCAATTAGCTCATCATCTCTGCATCATTTGCATCTTATTTACATAGCAAATGGGAAGTCCACCTTGCACTGATCAATATGGAGACCATCACCCTTTCCCATGTTGACATGTTTGGAATTCACTGCCAAAGGACGGTGTGGAGACCCATCACCGAGTATATTTACAACTGATTAATCAATGTTGGAATCGTATGGAATCTACACCAGAAAGTGGCATTGGTGGGAAGATCAGGCACATTAAATGTTAAAGCAGCATAAGGGGCTGAACCTGTATTCCTGATTTTACTTCTTACTAGACCAAGTGGACCCATTGGGTTCAAACCTCTCCTGCATTGGTGCAGCACCCTCTCCTCCCCCCCTCTCCTCCCCCCCTCCCCTCCACACTCCGCTCCCCCATCCCTCCCCTCTCCCCCTCTTTCCCCCTCCCCCTTCCCCTCCCCCACTCTATCCCCCTCAACTCCCCTTATCCTCCCTCCTCAGCCCTCGCTCCCTCCCCCCCTCCCTCCCCCCCTCCCTCCCTCCCCCCCTCCCTCCCTAGGAGATAGATTTAAAATGTAAAATGTGAATAACTTAAAAAATATAACACCGATTTCAATGAAACTTCTTCCATTAGCACCAAATGGACAACGGTGAGTAAGGTGGGCCTAAAATTGTTGCGCTATCATGTACCGTTTTGGCTTTAGTTCGGTCACAAACAAACAAACGAGAGTTTTAGTGTATAGATGTCCCAAAACAGAACAATAAAATTCTTACGCAGCAGCACAACAGGTTTGTAAACACAGTACTCAATAGTTTATATAATAAAGAAAACAAGTTTCATTAGTAAAACATCTAATATAGTGCAAAGAAAAACACAGCCCAAAATCCTGAGAGCATCCCAGGCAGTTCATCGTCTGGTTTAGTTGGAGTTCGTAGTGTTCAATGGCCTGAAGGTTGGTGCGAAGAGGCTGTTCCTGAACCTGCCCGTTACAGTATTCTGACTCCCGGTACCCTCTTTCTGACGGCAGGAGTGAAATGAGAGAGTGGCCAGTGTGGAGTGGGCCTTGATGATGCTGGCTGCCTCTCTGAGACAGTGTATCCTGTGGGTCCCTTGGGAGGTCAGGTGTCAGTGTTGGACTAGGCCACCTTTTGTATTCTCCTTCATTCCTGGCCATTGATATTGTGAACCGGGCGATCGTATGCTCTCCACCATATAACTGTAGAATTTCAAGAGAGGATTCATTGCCTGTTGAAGACCAGCATGCAAAAACCACCATAAGCCCTCTATATATCACAAAGCGAATTTAGGAAGTTAGGAGGTAATTTTTAAAAAAAGTAGGACCTCAAAGGTAATAATCTCTGGATTACTACCAGTGCCACGTGCTAGTAAGAGTAGAAATGACAGGATATTTTGGATGAATACGTGGCTTGGTGCAAGGGGAAGGGATTCATGTTCCTCAGGCATTGGAACGTGTTCTGGGAGAGGTGCGACTAGTACAAACTGGATGGTATCACAAAAATCTTGAGATGCTGCCTGACCCGCTGAGTTACTCCAGCTGTTTGTGATACCTGCGATTTGTACCAGCATCTGCAGCTATTTTCCTCCAGTACAAACTGGACGGTCTTTACCTGGGATCGACTGGAAGCGATGTACTTGGTGGAGTGTTTGCTGGTGATGTTCATATCATATCATATATATACAGCCGGAAACAGGCCTTTTTGGCCCTCCAAGTCCGTTGGGAAGAGTTTAAACTAATATGGCAGGGGGGATGGGAACCCATGCAGGGAGACAGAGGAAACAGTCCCTTCAGCCCACCGAGTCCACACTGACCAGCAATCCCCGCATACAGACACTATCCTACACGCACTGAGGACAATCTTTACATAGATACCAAGCCAATTAGCCTACAACCCTGTACGTCTTCTTTCAAGTGTGGGAGGAAACCAAAGTTCTCATAGAAAACCCCACGCGGTCACGGGGAGAACGTACAAACTCTGGGCAGGCAAGTATCCATAGACAGGATCGAACCCAGGTCCCTGGTGCTGTGAGGCAGCAACTCTACCACAGCCCCACCGTGCCGCACGTACAGAGACAGAGGCAGAGACAGTTGACAGCTGACAGAGACGCTGTTGGTAAAGGGCCTGCTTCGTTGCTGTTTCTCAATGATTCTTTACTTTGATTAATCCTCTATGAAAGATAGTTATGGATTATAAGGCTGTAATGTTCCTCCAGGTATCCAGAAGCATATCATAGCATAGAGCAAGGCTGTACAACCATCATCGAGAGCCATTGCTATTGAGGGAGTGCAGCGTGGGTTCACCAGGTTAATTCCTGGGATGGCGGGACTGACATGCGATGAAAGAATGGATTGACTGGGCTTGTATTCACTGGAATTTAGAATAATGAGAGGGGATCTTATTGAAACATAAAATTCTTAAGGGATTGGACAGGCTATATGCAGGAAAAATGTTCCCAATGTTGGGGTAGTCCAGAACTAGGGGTCACAGTTTAAGAATAAAGGGTTGTCCATTTAGGACTGAGATGAAGAAAAACTTTTTCACCCAGACAGTTGTGAATCTGTGGAATTCTCTGCCACATAAGGCAGTGGAGACCAATTCGCTGGATGTATTCAAGAGAGAGTTAGATATAGCTCTGAGGGCTAATGAAATCAAGGAATAAGGGGAAAAAGCAGGAATGGGGTAGTGATTTTGGATGATCATCCATGATCATATTGAATGGTGGTGCAGGCTCGAAGGGCTGAATGGCCTACTCCTGCACCTATTTTCTAAGTTTCTATGTTTCTATTTTTTCCAACCTTTTGAAAGTCCTGCTTCTCTGCTCCTTTTCCATATCTCTGAATTGTATTTTTCCCTGGGAAGTCGATGTCTCATTTCCCTTTGAAAGTTGCTGTTGAATCTGCTTCCAGTAACCTCTCAGGCAGAGCTTTCCTGATTACAGCAGTAACATCGAATCATCTTCAGGAGGTCACCGAATTATTCGCTGCACTCCAACGTGAAATGGATAATGATTGTGAACTGCAGTCAGTGCTTGCCACCATTAACTGTGGTCTTACAACCGATAATTGGCAGTACTTTGACAAAAGGTCGTACGGTACCAGAAAGAGAGACGGACAATTATGTTCCAAATGTGCCGGTGGTGGAGCAGGGATGAGATTGACCTGATTACAACCCACCACATGCGCTGAGCTACACCGGGGGGGGGGGGCAAAGGGAGCTGATCCACTGCGTCTGGGCAGGTGTCCACTGAGGTTTAATGAGGCCTTAGCAGTGAGTAAACCCCAGGCAGAATTCTGCACAAAATCCACTCCCGACCACCTTGACCACCTTCGACAGGAAGCGATGCTAGCGGTGAATCCCGTCTCCTGCCAAAGCAGGGATACGTTTTGCAGCAGTTTTAAATAATCTGTGATATTCAGACATCTTAAAAGCTATAACGGTGGCATGGTGGCAGAGTTGCTGCCTTCCAGCGCCAGAGACCCGGGTTCCATCCCGACTACGGGTGCTGTCTGTACGGAGTTGGTACGTTCTCCCCGTGACCTGCGTGGGTTTTCCCCGGGATTTTTAGATTTTTAGATTTTAGATTTAGATTTAGAGATACAGCGCGGAAACAGGCCCTTCGGCCCACCGGGTCCGCGCCGCCCAGCGATCACCGTACATTAACACTATCCTACACCCACTAGGGACAATTTTTACATTTACCCAGTCAATTAACCTACATACCTGTACGTCTTTGGAGTGTGGGAGAAAACCGAAGATCTCGGAGAAAACCCACGCAGGTCACGGGGAGAACGTACAAACTCTGTACAGACGGCGCCCGTAGACAGGATCGAACCTGAGTATCCGGCGCTGCATTCGCTGTAAGGCAGCAACTCTACCGCTGCGCCACCGTGCCGCTTCTCCGGTTTCCTCCCACACTCCAATGATGTACAGGTTTGTAGATTCATTGGCTTGGTGTAATTGTAAATTGTCCCGAGGGTGTGCAGGATAGCGTTAATGTGCGGGGATTGCTTGTCGGCGTGGACTCGGTGGGCCAAAGTGCCTGTTTCCGCGCTCTGTCTCTAAAACTAATACTATAAAAATTGCCACAAATAATATCTGTGAATTTGTGATATTCAGGCATTTCATTCTATTGCAACTATTAAAATTGCTGTAAATAATCCAAAAACTAAAGGAGTATTCTTTTTTTTAAAAAGGCTGAAAATAAATAATTAAAGCATTAAAACACTTAAGAAGAAATTATAATTTTTTTTTAAAGCAAATAAAAAGAAACTTACATATTTGATTCCAATCTCCAGGTTGGAAGTCCAAATTCAAAGGACTGCAGTTCCAACTCTACGCTGCTTCTGGAGGGCATAATTGTAACAGGAAATGCTGGAAATATTCAGAAAATCAGGCAGCATCCAGTGAAAGAGATGTGGATTTAACAAGCAGACACAAGAAACCGCAGATGCAGGAATCGTGAGCAGAACACAAAGTACTGGGGGAACTCAAAGGGTCAGGCAGCATCCGTGGAGGGGAAGGACAGATAACGTTTTGGTTCTGCACCTTTCAGAATGAACGGATCAGCCTGAAGAAAGATCCCGGACTAAAAGTGTACGAAGGAACTGCAGATGCTGGTTTAAACCAAAGATAGACACAAAATGCTGGAGTTCTCTGGAAGAAGGAATCGGTGACCCTGCTTCAGACTGAAGTGTGCTGCCTGTCCCGCTGAGTTATTCCAGCGTTTTGTGTCTATCCCGAAGGTTGTCTGTCTATTCTCTCCGCAAATGCTGCCTGATCTGCTGAGTTCCTCCAGGGCTTAGATTTAACATGCATTGAGACTCTTCATACCCCTGCAACAGTCTGTTCGAACTTCTACCATCGGGCAGACGATACAAGGCCTTCTACGCCCGCACCTCCAGACTCAGGAACAACTTCATCCCCAGGGCCATAGCTGCTATGAACCGGTCCTGCTGAGCCGGATGGTCACATCGCACAGTGATCTGGCACAGACCTATTTACACTTTATTCTGTTTTAAAACTGTTCTAATTTGTTTCATTGGGTTGTTTAAATTAATACTGACTAGTTAATTAAATTATTGCATCATATGGGAGGCGCATTCCCAATCTCGTTGTACCCCTGTACAATGACAATAAAGATATATTGTATTGTATTGTATTGTTTCATTGTAACCAAAGTGGAACCCCCTAAACCAAAGATGTGGAGGTTTGTAGGTTAATTGGCTTCAGTAAAAATAGGAAATAGTCCTTAGAGTGTGGGATAGTGCTGGTGTATGGGGTGATAGATGATCAGTGTGGAGTCGATGGGCCAAATGGCCTGTTTCTGCGCTGTACCTCTAAACTAAACTGGAAAAGGTGAGAATTAAGATATTCTCAAAGGTGCAGAGAAAATGGACAGGGGTGAAGAGCTTAGAACTTTGATCGGCCCGCGTCAGGGCGATCGAAGCTCCCATAACGGGGCGGTCGTAGCTCCTGTACGAGGGTACTTGTATCAGGCCTCCCCTCAACCTCCGGCACTCCAGACAATACAATACAAGTTTGTCCAAGCACTTCATGTAACAAATACTGCTTAATCCAGGCAGTATACTGGTAAAGATAGACACAAGATGCTGGAGTAATTCAGCGGGACAGGCAGCATCTCTGGAGAGAAGGAATGGGTGACGTTTCAGGTCAAGATCTCTTGTGCACCATCTCCAGAGCCTTCACACACTTCCTATAATGGGGGATCCCAAACTATTATTTAATGTGCACCAGTCAATTGTGGCTGTGCAGTTAGAGCAAAGAAAGAAAAGTTACCTAATTTGAAGATCAAGGATATCACCCGGATATGAATGAATGAATGAATGAATGAATGAATGAATGAATGAATGAATGAATGAATGAATACGTTTATTGGCCAAGTATGTGCAGATACAAGGAATGTGCCTTGGTGCTCTGCTCACAAAAGACAACACAAACATACAGTTAACAATTAAGAATAAAGCATAACCACATCAAAACAATAAGGATACAACATTATGGTCTAAACATGTGGGTGAAAAAAACCAGAGCAAAAAAGAGACTACAGACTTTGGTTATTGAGTAGAACTACCACTCATGGAAAACAGCTGTTTTTATGTCTGGCTGTGGCTGCTTTGACAGTCCGGAGTCGCCTTCCAGAGGGAAGTGCTTCAAAGAGTTTATGGCCAGAGTGAGAGGGGTCAGAGATGATCTTGCCCGCTCGCTTCCTGGCCCTTGCAGTGTACAGTTCATCAATGGGTGGAAGGTTGCAGCCAACAACCTTCTCAGCTGTGCGAACGATCCGTTGCAGCCTCCGGATGTCGTGCTTGGTGGCTGAGCCAAACCAGACCATGATGGAGAAGGTGTGGACAGACTCAATATAGGATGGATATATATGGACATCGGAAATCTGAAGCCTGAAGAAGGGTCTCAAACCAAAACGTCACCTATTCCTTTTGTCAGAGATGCTGCCTGAGTTACTCCATCATTTTGCGACTATCATCTGAATCAGGAGGAGGAATAGTGTTAGCAGTTCTTCAACCCTGCCCTGCCATTCCAAAGGATATCAGCTAATCCCCTGTCGCAATTTCATTTTCCTTCCCACTGCACATAACGCTCGATTCCCTCAGTGTCGAAAAATGCATTGGTCTCAGCGTTAAATCTTCTTTTGTAGCCCGTAATAGAAATAGCAAGCGATGGAAGCCCACAGCAAGGACGGCAACACCTGCGGAGAAAGAAATGGAGTTAATGTTTCAGTTCAGCGGCCTTTCATCACGAAACCTTTATAACTCACGCTGAGCTCCAATAATCCAATTTTTCATCCTCCACCTGACAAATTCAAAAAATAATGACAGAATTACGTTGCAGACATCTAGGAAGATTTATCTATTTACATGAGCTGCTGGCGTTGAGAGGCACGTGGACACACAATGATACATTATACTCCAGACAGCGCCGAGGTTATGGAAAGTTGGGGGGGGGGGAGAGTAGAAACGGACCATGATCCAGGTTACATTTTGGACACTTGACAACACTGAATGATGGAAGCATCAGTGAACCGGGTGAGAAGTGTGTTGGAGCTGAGGGTAAAGTGAGCTGTTGGGTCAGAAGAAGGTCATTTGGTATTTTGTGTCCATGCCATGCAAAATGGATTCACTTAGTTCCTAATGCCCCTGTCCCACTTAGGCGCATTTTTAGCCGACTACAGGCGACTAGACTGTTGCCACACGGTCGCCTGTACGGTCGTGAGAAGTCTCCAAAGAGTCGTAGCGTTTTTCTGGTTGCCGCTGAATTTTGAAATGTTTAAACGTTTTTGGCGATTGTTGCTTTGACGCCGCTGAGCGTAGCTTGACGTCTCCAGACGTGGACGCTGTCGTAGGTAGTCGCCAGGTTGTGGCCAGGTGACGTAGGTTGTCGCCGGTGCTGACTTTGGTGAATTCCATTGGCGACTACCTACATCAACCTATGTCAACCGGCGACAGGTCAAAACCGGAGGCCAAAATGACGTGAATTGTCTTCAGTTGTCGCCGACAGGGTCGTAGCTTGTCGCGCGGGTAGATGTAGGTTGACTTCGTTGTCGTAAGTTGTCGCCTGTGTGTTCATAGGTTGTCCCCTGTGTGGTCGTAGGTTGTCGTAGGTGCGGTCGTAGGTTGTCGTAGGTGCGGTCGTAGGTGGACGTCCTACTCGAGACGATTGGGTCGTCGGTTGTCGGTAGCTTGCCCTAACTTGACGTCGACTAGGTGGTAGGTTGTTGTAGCTTGTCGTAGACATTGTCGTGGGGTGTCCAGTCGCTGGTTTTTCGGCGACCTGCTACGACTATGACAGTCGCTGGCAGTCGCCTACAAAATCGCCTATGTGGGACAGGCCCCTAATGCATAGCACTTGATCTATAGCTATTCTTCAAGTGCCCATTCAGGTATCTTTTTAAATGTTTCCTCCTTCACCATTATTGAACTTCAGAACACAATATTTTATATTACACATTATAAAATATAAATTATATTATACAATTATAAATTATATATATATATCAATTCTATTTTATTATATAAAAATCCTCCAGTGATGGAGGACTAGTTGGGGAATTATATATATTCATATACTCATATACTCATATATACATATATACATATATACACACACACACACACACACACACACACACACACACACACACACACACACACACACACACACACACACACACACACACACACACACACACACACACACACACACATACACACACACATATATTAATTCATAGGAGGATTAGTTAGAGAATTATATATCATTTCCCAACTAATTCTTCTTTGAATTAATTTAAATCGCCGTTGACACCTGCTTAGTGGCATCTTTCCCAAGAGTTATAAACCCTTCCTGTACACTCTGTCCGGGCGTGTGGTAATTTTGTGAACTGTGCATAGTACTCTGAGTGATTCCAAACTAAGATGTCATACAATTCCAGCAAGGCCAACTACTTCCCATATTCTATATTGTGACCAATAAAGGCAAGCATGTCTCCTTGTGTCCCACATACACTCCAAGATCCCTCGGGTTCCCTCCATTACCTTAACATATAATGTGCATTTCCTTGTGTGAGAAGGAACTGCAGATGCTGGTTTAAACTGAAGATAGACTGAAGAAAAGCTGGCGTAACTCAGCGGGGCAGGCAGCATCTCTGGAGAGAACGAATGGGTGACGTTTCAGGTCGAGCCATTTCTTCAGGTCTCGACCCAAAACGCCACCCATTCCTTCTCTCCATGGATTAATATATCTGGTAATACATGGATATTAAATTGGTTGGCAAACAGGAAGCAAAGAGTAGGAGTAAACGGGTCCTTTTCAGAATGGCAGGCAGTGGCGAGTGGAGTGCCGCAAGGCTCAGTGTTGGGGCCACAACTGTTTACCATATATATTAATGATTTGGAAGAGGGAATTAGAAGCCACACTAGCAAGTTTGCGGATGACACAAAGCTGGGTGGCAGTGTAAACTGTGAAGGGGATGTTAAGAGGTTGCAGGGTGACCTGGACAGGTTGAGTGAGTGGGCAGATGCGTGGCAGATGCAATATAGATAAATGTGAGGTTATTCACTTTGGCGGCAAAAACAAGGAGGCAGATTATTATCTCAATGGAGTTAGGTTAGGTAAGGAGGAGGTGAGGCGAGACCTGTACACCAGTCACTGAAAGTTGGCGTGCAGGTACAGCAGGCAGTGGAGAAAGCTAATGGAATGTTGGTCTTCATAACAAGAGGATTTCAGTATAGGAGTAAAGAGGTTCTTCTGGAGTTGTATAGGGCCCTGGTAAGACCACATCTGGAGTATTGTGTACAGTTTTGGTCTCCTAATTTGAGGAAGGACATCCTTGTAATTGAGGCAGTGCAGAGTAGGTTCACAAAATTGATCCCTGGGATGGCGGGACTGTCATATGAGGAAAGATTGAAAAGACTAGGCTTGTATTCACTGGAGTTTAGAAGGATGAGAGGGAATCTTATAGAAACATATAAAATTATAAACGGACTGGTCAAGCCAGATCCAGGAAAAATGTTCCCAATGTTGGGCAAGTCCAGAACCAGGGGCCACAGTCTTAGAATAAAGGGGAGGCCATTTAAAACTGAGGTGAGAAAAAACTTTTTCACCCAGAGAGTTGTGAATTTGTGGAATTCTCTGCCACAGAGGGCAGTGGAAGTCAAATCACTGGATGGATTTAAGAGAGAGTTAGATAGAGCTCTAGGGGCTAGTGGAACCAAGGGATATGGGGAGAAGGCAGGCACGGATTACTGATTGGATACGATCAGCCACGATCACAATAAATGGCGGTGCTAGCTCGAAGGGCAGAGTGGCCTCCTCCTGAACCTATTTTCTATGTTTCCTTGTTTCTATGTTTCTTTGTTTCTATGCTGCCTGTGTACTGTGTCTACATGCATTAACTTGTTTATTTTTTTCTTCTCTAACTCTCCCTTCTGGACTGAGTTCCATTTGCACGTTTGTTTGGCCCACCTGACCCAAAACCATCCATCAATCGCTTCTTGCAGTCTACAACGTTCTTGCTCATCATTAATTGCCCTGTTAGTTTTGGTATAATTGGAAGACTTCATTTTTATGGACATTTTATGGACATTATTGCTAAAAGCAAAAATAAAACTCCACTGCATGTAGTTCTTCAATAACTAAAACTCTCGTTGACAAATGTCCTTTTCACTCCCCACATAACTAAACCTTAATCCAAATTACTGCTTTACATTGGATTGCATGGATTTCTTTCCTCTGATGAATCTGCCATATTGGACTTTATCAAAAAACTGAACTAAAGTCCACGCAGACTAATCCAATCATTCCACCTGATTCAATTTTCCTTCTTGTGTCCTCAATGTAACTGAATCAGATTCAATCACTAATGAATGGATTCTTCACAAGCGATTCCTTTTGAACCATTTCAAAAATTAGTGCGTCGCGGTGGCGCAGCGGTAGAGTTTCTGCCTTACAGCGCTTGCAGCGCCAGAGACCGGGTTCGACCCTGACTACGGGTGCTGTCTGTAAGGTGTTTGTACATTCTCCACGTAACCGTGTGGGATTTCTCCGAGATCTTCGGTTTCCTCCCACACTCCAAAGGCGCACAAGTTTGTACGTTAATTGTCTTGGTATAAGTGTAAACATTGTCCCTAGTACGTGTAAGATAGTGTTGATGTGCGAGGATCGCTGGTCGGCACGGACCCGGTGGGCCAAAGGGCCTGTTTCCACACTGTATCTCTAAACTAAACTAAGCAGCGGGATAGTTGGTGCAGGTGATGAGTGGATAGAAGAAGCTGACTGTGTAATGGTAAAATAAACACCCACATACAGCAGAATGAGTTTGAAAGCGTAACGAGGGAAAACCATGGGCATGTTGCGGTTCCGAGGAATCGTTAACTCACCGCAGCTCAGTCGAAACGCCATTTGTATTTGCCCACTGATTGATGCTTTCGCCCTTGAAGCTGAGCACTGAACCACTCATCGCTGGCAGTGGCTGTATACACTATCAAGCAGCTATTTGGAAGCGAGCCTAAATGGGAATATCCTGGACTGAATTTACTTCAGAAACATGATTCATAGATGAACGGACAAGGAGATTAAACATTCTTGTCCTGAAGAAATTGGACAATGGGAGCTTCCAGCTGGCTGGATTATTGATTTGCTGGTTTGTGAGATATCGTGGGAAGAGAGTGCCGTGCCTTGCACACCGGCACACACCGGCACATACCGGCACACACGGACACACACGGACACACACGGACACACATGGACACACACGGACACACACGGACACACACGGACACACATGGACACACATGGACACACACGGAAACACACCGGCACATACGGACACACACGGACACACACGGACACACACGGACACACACCAGCACATACCGGCACAAACGGACACACACCGGCACACACGGACACACACAGACACACACGGACACACACGGCACACACCGGCACACACGGACACACACGGACACACACGGACACACACAGACACACACGGACACACACCGGCACACACGGACACACACCGGCACACACAGACACACACGGACACACACCGGCACACACAGGGACACACGGGGACACACGGGGACACACGGGGACACACACCGGCACATACGGACACACACGGACACACACGGACACACACGGACACACACGGGGACACACGGGGACACACGGACACACACCGGCACACACGGACACACACGGACACACACGGACACACACAGACACACACGGACACACATGGACACACACGGACACACGGGGACACACGGACACACACCGGCACACACGGACACACACCGGCACACACGGACACACACGGACACACACGGACACACACCGGCACACACGGACACACACGGACACACACGGACACACACGGACACACACCGGCACACACGGACACACACAGACACACACGGACACACACGGACACACACGGACACACACGGACACACACATGGACACACACGGAGACACACGGACACACACGGACACACACAGACACACACGGACACACACCGGCACACACGGACACACACCGGCACACACGGACACACACGGACACACACGGACACACACGGACGCACACCGGCACACACGGACACACACGGACACACACGGACACACACGGAGACACACGGACACACACGGACACACACAGACACACACGGACACACACCGGCACACACGGACACATACGGACACACGGACACACACCGGCACACACGGACACACACGGACACACATGGACACACACGGACACACGGACACATGGACACACACCGGCACACACTGGCACACACGGACACATACGGACACACACAGACACACACAGACACACATGGACACACACGGACATGCAGAGAGCACGTGCCAGACTGGCAAACACGGACACGGAGCGAGCACGCGCCCATTGGTCAATTCCATTGTAACGAGCTGGGAGTGGGCAAAATGGCACACCGTCAAATAAAATGTAAAGATGAAGATGATAAACCTAAATCATCAATCTCTGGAATCACAAAATATATTTTTTCCACGTAGAAGCCTAAAGGAATGAGAAATTTAATGGAGAGAGTAATCAGTGAAATATGTGAAGCAGTCATATAGATATATATTTCCACTTAATGGAAGATAGGTTCATCCTGATATTCAAAATAATATCGGAACGGGAAGGAGAAATTGAGTAAACGGATGATGTAAAAACATTAATTGAAACAATTGATCCCCATTTATTAATGACCATCCCAACCAAAGTTTTCACCCAAATCACGAAAAAGACAGATAGCCTAAATGAGATCAATTGAGACAAAGTTCCTGAAATTCCTATCATCATTGGGGCGGCTCGGTGGCGCAGCGGTAGAGTTGCTGCCTTACAGCGAATACAGCGCCAGAGACCTGGGTTTGATCCCGACTACAGGCGCTATCTGTTTTCTCCGAGATCTTCGGTTTCCTCCCACACTCCAAAGACGTACAGGTTTGCAGGTTAATTGGCTTGGTAAATGTAAAAATTGTCCCTAGTAGGTGTAGGATAGTTTTAATGTGTGGGGATCGTTGGTCGACACGGACCCGGTGGGCCGTAAGGTCCTGTTTCCTTGCTGTATCTCTAAACTAAACTAAACGAATCTATATCAACACGTTTGCACATAATGTATGTTTTTATTTTAGTTTATTACGGTGCAGTGCCTTTTCGTTGCGCGCTGTCCAGACAGTGGAAAGACCAGACATGATTACAATCAAGCTATCCACAGTGCACAGATACAAGGTAAAGGGAATAACCTTTAGTGCAAGATAAAGTGCAGTGAAATCCAATTAAAGATGGTCTGTGGTTCTCCAGTGAGGTAGATAGTAGATCAGGACTGCTCTCTAGATGGTGATAGGATGGTTCAGTTGCCTGATAACAGCTTGGAAGAAACTGTCCCTGAATCTGGAGGCGTGCGTTTTCACACTTTGGTACCTCTTGTCTGGTGGGAGAGGGGAGAAGAGGGAGTGGCCGGGGTGAGACTGGTCCTTGATTATGCTGCTGGCCTTGCCGAGGCAGCGTGAGGTGTAGATGGAGTCCATGGAAGGGAGGTTGATGATCTGGGCTGCATCCACAAATAATTTTGCCAAGGAGGACTCTCAGCTTATGTTCGGCCATCCACATCAGGTGTAGGGGCCTGCATCTATTTTGGATCAAGACCGAGGTGAGTTTAATAGTGAAAGATATCTCTTGTAATTATATTTCCTATGCCAGAAAAAGAGGCCATTTGATCCTTGAATCCAAACAATCCCATCAATCCCTTTCTCAAACTTATTTTTCTGCAAACTATTCTCGCTTACTCATTAATACTGCACTAATTTTCTTATCACCTTATTACAGAATAAATCATTTATCATAACCTGTTAACCAATAGCTGGTGCAGTGGTAGAGTTGTTGCATTACAGTGCCAGAGACCCTGGTTCAATCCTATAGGTGGTGTCTGTACGGAGTTTGTACGTTCTCCGGGATCTCCGGTTTCCTCCTGCACTCCAAAGAAGACGTACAGGTTTGTAGGTTAATTGGTTTGGTAAAATTGTAAATTGTCCCTGGTGTGTAGGATAGTGTTAATGTTCAGGGATCACTGGTTGGCATAGACTCAGTGGGCCGAAGGACCTGTTTTAATAATAATAATAATAATAATAATAATATATTCCTTTATTCGTCCCACACCGGGGAAATTTACAGTGTTACAGCAGCAAAGTGGATAGCAAGAGAGCAAGAGATCATTCATTATAAATAAAAGATACTTAAATTTGTGATGTATACATGCAACAATATGGTAAAGCTGCTATGCGATGTATACATGCAACAATATGGTAAAGCTGTGCCTACGCAGCTGCAAAAATACATAGAGTTAAAATGGCGATCTTGTGTCCAGACGTGTGTTGTTTTGGTCTCCCACTCAATGCGTGCTTTAGAGAATGATACTGAGTAAAACGTATCATTAATTAGCGACGAAGATAAACTTGTTTTGAAGTTTCACCTGGTGACTTGCTGTTGTGGCTACAATGGCTATTTTTGGCTCAATAGTGGAATTTGATGTTGCACAGGGTGACTGGGTGCAGTACGCCGAGCGCATTGAACATTACTTCCTAGCCAACGACATTACAGATGCGGGAAAGAAGAGGGCCATCTTGCTTTCCGTGTGTGGAGGACCAACGTACAGACTCATCTCGAGTTTAGTGGCTCCACAGAAACCTGGGCAGTTGAATATTCGGAGATTGTGTCAACAGTCACGAATCACAAGGTCCCGAAACCGTCGGTCATCGTCCAGCGTTACAAATTCAACTCTTGTCATCGTCAACCGGGTGAGTCAGTTGCTGATTATGTGGCTGAGTTACGTCACCTCATTGTGCTTATGGTTCGAATCTAGATTAAATGTTACGTGATCGTTTGGTGTGTGGGATTGATGATGACCACATTCAGCGTCGATTATTGTCGGACGCCACGCTGGATTTCGACAAGGCACTGGGTATCGCCACCGCTATGGAGACGGCAGACCGCACAACGGCTGATCTCCGTGACGGGAAACAAAAGCCCAGCGAAGCGATAAATATAATCGCGAAATCAAGGGTGGTTCACAGCGCAAGCGGGGAACCATAAGAGGATCTTTGTGTTGTCGCTGCGGTGGCTCTCCCCACGCTGACCTGAACGACTGTCCAGCGAAACAGGTGGAGTGTTTCAACTGCGGGAACAAAGGGCATTTCTCGCGGGTGTGCAAGTCGAGTGGGAAAAATGCTCAGAGTGGAAGGAAGAAACAGCAGAAAAAGCAGTCAGCCGGAAAAACGGCAAAAAGCCACAAACTGACTGAGGAAGGTGATGTGTATGGTCTTTATCATACTAAAAGTGAGAAGAAGAAAGTTACTCCTTTCACTGTGGACATGTGTGTGGGGGGAGAAAGACTATCCCCATGCAAATCGACACCGGAGCTGGAGTTACGCTTATCGGTGAAGAGATGTGGAAGGACCAGTGGGGAAAAGGTGAAAGGTTACGCCTTCATGATAGCACCGTGGTTCTCCGTACTTTCACTGGAGACAAAGTGGAATTGTTGGGAGAATGTTTGGTGCCCGTCTCTGACAACCAGCAAACAGTGACGCTCAAGCTGCTGGTAGCGAAGGGGGCGGGACCAAGCCTACTTGGCCGTGAGTGGTTGAAAGTTCTGCAGCAACTGGCAGCAGGTGAACCAGGTCAACGTGAACGACCGCCTGCTGAGCCTCCTCTCCAAATACGGTGACCTCCAAAGCGGAACTCGGGACGCTCAAGGGCTTCGAAGTCGACATCTACATCGACCCGGCCGTACCACCGAAATTCATCAAGGCTCGACCAGTGCCGCTGGCCCGTCGCGATCACGTTGATCGCGAATTAGATCGCCTACAGGAGGAGAAAATCATAGAACCCGTTCAACACTCGAAATGGGCGGCACCAATTGTGTCCATTGACAAGGCAGACGGTAGCGTGAGAATCTGCGGAGACTACAGGTTAACGGTGAATACAGCAGCTCCATCTGATACGTATCCGATACCTCGGATTGATGAGTTGTTTACGAAGCTGGTGAAGGGGAAGCAGTTCACCAAACTTGACCTGTCGCACACTTACCTGTCGCACACTTACCTGTCGCACACTTACCTGTCGCACGCTTACCAGCAGTTGGTTTTGTCGTCCAGATGCCATGAACTGGTGACGATAAATACCCATCGCGGTTTGTTCCAATACACCAGAATGCCGTCTGCCATTTCAACAGCACCGGCTGTATTTCAGTGTACGATGGACAATCTTCTGGCGGGGATTTCTGGAGTTGCTGTGTATCTGGACGATCTGCTCGTCACAGGTAGTTCCGAAGAAGTACACCTCGACAACCTCGAACAAGTCCTCCGCTGGCTCCAAGATGTAGGCCTACGACTGAAACGGGAAAAATGCACCTTTCCCGTCAATGAAGTCCAATACCTGGGCCATAAGGTGAGCGCTGAAGGGTTGCAGCCAGTGGATGAACGAGTCAAAGCCATCGATGAGCTGGCTGAACCGACGAACGGCAGAAAACTGAAGGCGTTCCTTGGGATGCTGAACTATTACGGCAAATTTCTGCCTAATCTCTCAACCATGCTCGAACCGCTTCATCAACTGCTGCGCAAAACGGTTCGATGGCACTGGGGACCAGCTCAGCGGAAGGCGTTCGCACAAGCTAAGCAAAGCCTGAAATCGTCCAACGTTCTGACGCACTACGACAGCAACAAGCCGCTTGTTTTCTCCTGCAACGCCAGCCCTTATGGAGTAGTGGCAGTGCTGTCACACGTCATGGAAGATGGCACGGAAATGCCAATAGGCTACGCTTCACGCAGTCTGAATAACGCCGAACGCAACTACTCACAGTTGGATAAGGAGGGTCTAGCCATCGTCTACAGCGTCAAGAAGTTCCACACATACTTGTACGGACAACGATTCATAATCAACACCGACCACAAGCCGCTTCTTGGGTTGTTCAGTAACGACAAGGCCATTCCGCTAATGGCTTCGCCATGAGTGATTCGCTGGTCGCTAACACTGGCAGCGTAAGATTACGACATCGCGTACAAACCGGACTCAGCCAACACCAATGCAGACACGCTTAGCCGACTCCCACGACGAGCGACGGTATCGCAAGCGCCAATACCTGGAGAAATCGTCTTTCTGATGAGCGAGTTAGAGAAATCGCCCATCACTCCATCGCGTATTCGCACCATGACACAGTGGGATCCGATTCTGTCTCATGTTCGCAAATACATCATGAGCGGGTGGCCAGACAAACCACCAAATTAAGATTTCAAGCCCTACTTCAATCGCAAAGTGGAGCTGAGCGTTCACGAGGGTTGTCTTCTCTGGGGTAGTCGTGTTGTACTACCACCCCAATGTCGCTCGCAAATGATCGAGGAAGTGCATGATGCCCATCCGGGTATTGTGAAGATGAAAGTGATCGCTAGACGTTTTGTGTGGTGGCCTGGAATCGATAAGGACTTAGAGCACAAAGTCCGAGCGTGTTCAGAATGCCAAATGCATCAGCGGGATCTGCCCAAAGCACCATTGCATTCATGGGAGCATCCTAGTCAACCGTGGTCGCGAGTTCATGTCGATTATGCCGGCCACAGGGAAAGATGTTGCTTGTTCTCATCGACGCATATTATAAGTGGATTGAAGTGCATATCACACGTGATTCAACCAGTGATGTCACTATCGACAAGCTTTGCTTCGTGTTCGTGACACATGGCCTTCCGCATACACTGGTTTCTGACAACGGTCTATGTTTCGCTACCGAAAAGTTCGCAAAGTTCATGAAAGTGAATGGCATTCGTCATGTCAAAAGCGCGCCATACCATCCAGCAACCAATGGCCTCGCAGAGCGCGCCGTGCAGACGGTGAAGGCAGCGCTCTGTAAGATGTCGGGACCGCTGCAAACGTGTGTCGCTCGATTCCTCATCTTGTATCGTTCAACGCCGCAAACTACTACAACGCAAACGCCAGCTGAAATGCTGATGAAAAGGAAAATACGCACGCGTTTCAACATCGTGTTGCCAGATGAAAGAGCGACCATTGGTGACAAACAATTCTCGCAAAAGTTGCACCACGATTCGCGCCCAGCTCGAGAATTTGAGGAGGGAGAGAGCGTGCTAGTGCGCAACTACGAGAGAGGGGAGAAATGGGTACCAGGATGCATCACAAAGAAGCTAGGTCCTGTCTCGTACCAGGTCGAGGTTTACGTCAATGGGGTAGAAATCTGGAAACGTCACGCAAACCAGATTCTGAAACGTGAAATCGACTCTCCCACAACCAACGAAACGGGAGATTCGATAGATTCCGACAGGGGTACGCCCACAGTGCGTGATGAAGATGTCAACGAAAGAAGCGTTCCACAGGAAAACTTCAACGAAAGCAACCACGATGACACCGTCGAGGACGCGACATCAGAGCGCAACGAAGAAAGCAATTCAGGGCTTAAGCAGTACCCTAAGCGAAATAGAAAACGACCGGATTATTACGGATTCTGAAAACGGACTTGACTATACGGACTTGATTATACGGATTTGGTTATGTGGACAATGTAAAGCATTAATGGAAAGGACTGTAGCATGAATACTCTTTCGGCATTACATTGAAGATGATACTCATATTCAAAAGATGAATTGGTTATGTAAACTTTGATTTGGATTGTAAATAGATACCAAAATGATGCATATTTTGGGACTTACTTAAATGGGGGTTTGTTATAGAAAAATACTTTGGAAACATAATGTATAAAGATCATTATGATAAAAAAATGTATCAGAATTCCAAGGGGGGAGATATGCGATGTATACATGCAACAATATGGTAAAGCTGTGCCTGCGCAGCTGCAAACATCACAGAGAGTTAAAATGGCGATCTTGTGTCCAGACCTGTGTTGTTTTGGTCTCCCACTCAATGCGTGCTTTAGAGAATGATACTGAGTAGAACATATCAAAATTGTCACCAGTTTTCTGTGTGTTCTTAGCTGTTATTGTTGACTCGTCTGCTGGGAACAGTGCTGGTTGTGCAGTCTCACAGCAGCGGGAAGGAAGGACCTCCTATATCTCCCCTTCACGCACTTGGGGTGAAGGAGTCTGTCACTGCAGGAGCTACTCAGTGCAGTAACAGTGTCCTGCATGGGGTGGGAGTCGTTGTCCAGCAGCGATGTTAGCTTTGCCATCATCGTCCTCTCTCCCACCACCAGCGCTGAGTCGAGGGGGCAACCCAGGACAGAGCTGGCCTTCCTGACCAGCTTGTCGAGTCTCTTCCCTTCCGCAACTGTATATCTAAACTGTATATCCCTTTTTGCACTGTATATATAAACTAACCTAAAAACCACCAACTGACGTAAAACATTCTTGCAGCAAGTAGTTGGAGATATTTCATATTAGCTTTTGGTGAAGAAAGTTTGTACTTTCTCTCAAATTATTACACTCTTTGAAGTCTGAATTTTATTTAGAGTTTATAAATGATGTTACAAATAGATTATTACGAGAACTATCAGACACCTCTTCCTACCTATCCCTGGACCATGACCCCACCGATAAACACCAGACCTTCATCAGCAGCACCATCACCGACCTCACCAACTCCGGCGATCTACCCCTCAGTGCCTCCAATCTCATAGTTCCCCAGCCCCGCACGGCCCGATTCTACCTCCTACCCAAAATCCACAAACACAACTGTCCCGGCAGACCCATTGTCTCTGCCTGCTCATGCCCCACCGAACTTATCTCTACCTACCTCG
Organism: Rhinoraja longicauda; assembly: GCF_053455715.1. Taxonomy (NCBI): domain Eukaryota; kingdom Metazoa; phylum Chordata; class Chondrichthyes; order Rajiformes; family Arhynchobatidae; genus Rhinoraja; species Rhinoraja longicauda. The sequence goes on from NC_135979.1 coordinate 29,817,413, forward strand.
ACTCCATCCTATCCCCCCTGGTTAAATCCCTCCCCACCTACGTCCAAGACACCTCACACGCTCTCCATCTCCTGGATAACTTCCGGTTCCCAGGCCCCCACTCCCTCATTTTCACCATGGATGTCCAGTCACTCTACACTTCCATCCCCCACAAGGATGGTGTCGAAGCCCTCCGTTTCTTCCTCGACCGTAGAACCAGCCAATCCCCATTGACCAACACTCTCCTCCGCCTAGCAGAGCTGGTTCTTACCCTCAACAACTTCTCCTTTGACTCCTCCCACTTCCTCCAAACCAGAGGCGTAGCTATCGGCACTCGCATGGGCCCTAGCTACGCCTGCCTCTTTGTCGGGTACGTCGAACAATCCCTGTTCCAGACGTACACTGGCCCCATCCCCGAACTCTACCTCCGCTACATCGACGACTGCATTGGTGCTACCTCTTGCACCCATGCAGAACTCACTGACTTCATACACTTCACCTCCAATTTCCATCCTGCCCTTAAATATACCTGGACTATCTCTGACATCTCCCTCCCGTTTCTGGACCTCACCATCTCCATCACAGGAGAAAAACTAGTGACGAACATTTATTACAAGCCCACCGACTCGCACAGCTATCTGGACTACACTTCTTCCCACCCGGTCCCCTGCAAAAAGTCTATCCCCTACTCCCAATTCCTTCGTCTACGCCGCATCTGCGCCCGGGATGAGGTGTTTCAGACTAGGGCTTCCGAGATGTCCTCGTTTTTCAGAAAACGGGGCTTCCCCTCCTCCATTATAGATGAGGCTCTCACTAGGGTCTCTTCTACATCCCGCAGCTCCGCTCTTGCTCCCCATCCCCCCACTCGCAACAAGGACAGGATCCCCCTCGTTCTCACCTTCCACCCCACCAGCCAGCGGATCCAACATATCATCCACCAACATTTCCGTCACCTACAACAGGACCCCACCACTGGCCATATCTTCCCATCCCCTCCCCTCTCTGCGTTCCGCAGAGACCGTTCCCTCCGCAACTCCCTGGTCCACTCGTCCCTTCCTACCCAAACCACCCTAACCCCGGGCACTTTCCCCTGCAACCGCACGAGATGCAACACCTGTCCCTTTACCTCCCCCCTCAACTCCATCAAAGGACCCAAACATTCTTTCCAGGTGAGACAGAGGTTCACCTGCACCTCCTCCAACCTCATCTATTGCATCCGCTGCTCTAGATGTAAACTTATCTATATCGGCGAAACCAAGCGCAGGCTTGGCAATCGCTTCGCTGAACACCTGCGATCGGTCCGCATTAACGCAACTGATCTCCCGGTGGCCCAGCACTTTAACTCCCCCTCCCATTCCCAGTCTGACCTCTCTGTCATGGGCCTCCTCCAGTGCCATAGTGAGGCCCGCCGGAAATTGGAGGAGCAGCACCTCATATTTCGCCTGGGCAGTTTGCGGCCCGGTGGTATGAACGTCGACTTCTCCAACTTCAGATAGCTCCTCTGTCCCTCCCTTCCCCTCCTCCTTCCCAGATCTCCCTCTATCTTCCTGTCTCCACCTATATCCTTCCTTTGTCCCACCCCCGACATCAGTCTGAAGAAGGGTCTCGACCCGAAACGTCACCCATTCCTTCTCTCCCGAGATGCTGCCTGACCTGCTGAGTTACTCCAGCATTTTGTGAATAAATCGATTTGTACCAGCATCTGCAGTTATTTTCTTATATTACATTTATTTATACATTTGCATTCAGATATACCATGTGGAAACAGGCCCCTATCAGGAATCTCCCATACTAGTTCTATCCTACACCCTGGGGACAATTTACAGAAGCCAATTAACCTACAAACCTGCACATCTTTGGAGTGTGGGACGAAACCGGTGCACCCGGAGAAAACCCACATTGTCACCGGGAGAAGGTGCAAATTCCGTACAGACAGCACCCGTAGTCAGGATCGAACCTGGATCTCTGGCGCTGTAAGGTAGCAACTCGACTGCTGTGCCACTGTGTCACTGTAACTGAACAGATCTTGAAAGCAGTTTATAGATGAGAGATGGAGGAACATGATCGCTGTCAGTCTTTTCAACAGATTTATAGATTCGCCCTTCACTGTGTTGTAGATCAGATATCCGCTGATTGCACACTGTCCAGCTCTGTTTGTGACTGCTTGCAATGATTTACAGTACATTCCATTCATCTCTTAGATCAGTAGTTATCCACTCTGCAGGAAGCTTCGCCTTTTAAAAATAAATAACATCGCATTTGATGATATCCATCAGCTCACTAATGAAGAGAAACCAGTTTGGTCATCGCCTTTGGGAGAGTTGGAAACTACACTGGCAAGGAGGTTTTGAAATTTTCTGCTTTATTTGATACACTATTTCAGCCAGGAGTTGGATGTGCTCTGAAATATTGAAGAAGGAATCACAGTATCATAACAAGAACTGGTATTAACAGTAAAGTATGTCGATTCTTGTGGCAATTTCCAAAAATCCAACACAATCCTTTTCCACACTCTGTAGCCAAATACACATGAAACACAAGGATCTCAAAACAAGGTGGACACAAAATGCTGGAGAAACTCAGCGGGTCAGGCAGCATCTCTGGAGAAAAGGAATGGGGGATGTTTCGGGTCGAGACTCTTCTTCGGACTGAGTCAGGGGAGAGGGAAACTGGAGATATGAAGAGGTACGAAGAACAAATGAATGAAAGGCATGAAAAAGGACAAATCAAAGCCAGCAACGATGAACAAGGAAAGGTGGAGCCCACAATGGTCCATTGTTGGCTGTGGACAAGGTGATAACGAGCGACACTAATGAGTGACACAGTGGAGCTAAGCAGGACGACAGTGAAACTAGCAGGACAACTAGGACAGGGGAGGGATGGAGAGAGAGGGAATGCAAGGGTTACTTGAAGTTGGAGAAGTCAATGTTCATACCACTGGGTTGAAAGCTGCCCAAACAAAATATGAGGTGCTGTTCCTCCAATTTGCATCTGGCCTCACTCTGACAGGTGTGTCCTCTTTACTCAAGGTTCCTCTCAGATTGTTTTCTCTCGAGAACTTCCCAATGACATCGTTGCAGCTGAGATGGAAGACAGTCCCATGACTCTATCCTTAAATAACTAACAGTCATAATTTAAAAAAATCGTAATCAATATCATATGTATCACAATCTGATGAGACAATTTCCAGATGGTGGAATCAAATACGTCTGAGGGTCTCGACCCAAAACGTCACCCATTCCTTCTCTCCTGAGATGCTGCCTGACCTACTGAGTTACTCCAGCATTTTGTGGAATCAAATACAGTTACTACATTTAGACTTTAGACTTTAGATTTTAGAGATACAGCACTGAAACAGGCCCTTCGGCCCACCAAGTCCGCACTAACCAGCAATCACCCAGCACTCTTGTACTATCCTACGCACGAGGGACAAATTACATTTTTTCCCAGTCAATTACCTATACACCAGTATGTCTTTGGAGTGTGGGAGGAAACTGAAGTACCCGGACAAACCCCACGTGGTCACAGGGAGAATGTACAAACTCCATACAGCCACCACCTATAGTCAGTGGTGTGCCTAGGGGGGCGGGGCGGCAGGTATGGCACATGCCCTGGTGCCACTTGAAGAGTTGCATCAGTGACACAATGAACAATTTTACATTTTAGACCAAGCCCATTAACCTGCAAACCTGTACGCCTTTGGAGTGTGGGAGGAAACCGGAGCGCCCGGCGAAACCCCATGCAGGTTACGGGGAGAACGTGCAAACTCCGCACAGACAGCGCCTGTAGTCAGGATTGTAAGGCAGTAGCTCTACCAGTTGCCGATAATGAGTGCTTTAGCCCAACTGATCCGCGATACCATTAACCCTTTACGCAAGACACAGTAAAATATTAAATGGTGCTTTGTAACTGCAGGTTTTGTTCCACTCCACAGTCATACACGTATAGACTTCTCAAAGGCAAGCAGATCACCTCTGGTCTAGGCAGTTGTTGGAGTGCAGGTCCACCACCGATTTCCCGGCACCCTTGGTTCCAGAGCCGTGCCCAATTATCCGTTTTGTCGGACCTACAGAGGTCACGGTCTTGTGGGGCCGAGATACTGACCTGCAAAGCCGGCCTCGGAGGTCAGCTAAGGGGACAGATCTACCGGCTCCGGCTGGGCTGGAGTTCCAGAGCCCCGGCCGCAGGGAGAAAATTCAACCCTGCAATTGGCACGGAGGTCCCGATGAGGTGGAGATCGGCCGCCACACCCCGCCTGGGCACAACATTTTTTTGGGGGGAGGAGGAGACCATCCAGAGGGAGATTTCAAGTGCGCTCTCTGTCCGGATTAAAGAGGGGGGTGCTGGACCACCGATTGCTGGGAAATCGGCGTTGGACCAGTAGCACCTGTGGGCAGCACGGTGGCACAGCGGTAGAGTTGCTGCCTTACAGCAAACGCAGCGCCAGAGACCCGGGTTCCATCCCGACTACGGGTGCTGTCTGTACGGAGTTTGCACGTTATCCCCGTGACCTGCGTGGGTTTTCTCCAAGCTCTTCGGTTTCCTCCCACACTCCAAAGACGTGCAGGTTTGCAGGTTAATTGGCTTGGTAAATGTAAAAATTGTCCCTAGTGTGTGTAGGATAGTGTTAATGTGCGGGGATCGCTGGGGGGCGCGGACCCGGTGGGATGAAAGGGCCTGTTTCCGCGCTGTATCTCAAAACTAAACCCACAAATGCGCACTGGACGGGCCCTACCTGGTCCGTGTCAGATGTTTGGACAGGGGTGCAGTTTCAGTGCTTGCCATAGGCACTAGTTACCGTAGGTACGCCCCTGCCCGAGGTCAGGATCGAACCCGGGACTCTGGCGCTGTGAGGTAGCAGCTCTACCGCTGCTCCACTGTGCTGCCATTTAAGTGACTTTTAGACACTTAAATATGCATGGGATAAAGTGATACTGTCTGTAGGTTTAGTGTAGATGTGCAGACAGTTGGCATGGATGTGATGGGTTGAATGGCCTTTTTTTAGGTGCTGTTTGATTCTGTGACCATGTGTTCTTGTGATATTTAAAGGAGAATGTGTGTTTGACATAAATAGAAATATCGCACTGGTGCTGAATTGTAATTCTCTTTTTAAGTTTAATGTTAAATAAATTATATATTTTTATTGATCCTGCCACTGCTCAGTCGAGTATATATTCATTTCAAAGTCACAGAGGGCTCGTTGTTGATGCAATCTTTTTGTTCAGACTGCAGCTTGAAACTTCAAGGAGCCTGACTTCAGGCACAGAGACTCACTCCATTTTAACTCGGCTTAAAGGAAGATAAAACATGTCTTATTTTTCTGCAGACACAGCAAATTCACTGGGACCTGGGATGCTGGTGAATGCAAAGAAAACATAATGTAAAATCAGGAAGAACGTAATTAAAGCCTTGTCACAGCGTGTAAATGCCTGTATGATGGAGTTCATTCTCCACCAACTTACCTTCATTTAAAATCCTCCAGGAAAATAAATGAAGCAGTCCTTTCAGCAAACCACTTTATTTTAGTGGCCAATTAAACCTATTGTAACAGATGTTAAATTGTTTTCGCGATACCTTTCATTGAGTGAAACAAATTGTAGTTTCACATTTTCAGTAACAAAATAACTATGAATAATATCTGTTGATCTCCATTTTTATAATGAGAGGAAAACAGAATTAAAACTTTGCGCAGAAGGTTTAATTTGTTTACACTTGCAAATTATGTGTGTGTTAAGCTTTACTTAGAAAGACAGAAGAACATCCTGATAACTTTCTGAACTATTCAAATCATCCCAGTCAAAGAATTAATGATTGCAGTCATTTGCTAACTCATCAGTTGTGATGTGATAAAGTCAGTCACAATTTGATGACATCACCCACAATTTGATGATGTCCATCACGATTTGATGACATTAGTTATGATGTAGTTTAGTTTAGAGTTTAGAGGTACAGCGCGGAAAAAGGCCCTTCGGCCCATCGAGTCTGCGCCGACCAGCGATACACGTACACTAACACTATCCTACACACTCGGGACAATTTACAATTTTTACCAAAGCCAATTAACCTACAAACCTCTACTTTTTTGAAGTGTGGGAGGGAACAGGAGCACCCGGAGAAAGCCAATGTAGGTCACGGAGAGAACGTACAGGCAGCACCTGTAGTCAGGATTCAACCCAGGTCTCTGGCGTTGTAAGGCAGGAACTCTATCGCTGCGCCACTGTGCCACCCTTGTAGTTCAATTCCCTGCCCATGGAAGTCTAACATGGGCAGGACCTACACAGTGAATTATAGGGCTTTGGGTAGTGTTGTTGAGCAGAGGGATCTAGGAGTGCAGGTGCATAGTTCCCTGAAGGTGGAATCAGCCAGAGTATTGAGTATAGAAGTTGCGAGGTCATGTTGCAGTTGTATGAGACATTGGTGAGGCTGCATTTAGAATATTGCCTTCAGTTCTGGGCACCGTGTTAGAGGAAAGATGTTGTCAAGCTGGAAAGGGTACAGACAAGATTTATGAGGATGTTGCCAGGGCTAGAAGGTCTGATCTGTACGCAGAGGTTGAGTAGGCTGGGTCTCTATTCCTTGCAGCGCAGGAGGATGTGGGGTGATCTTATAGAGGTGTATAAGATTATGAGAGGAATAGATCAGGTAGATGCACAGAGTCTCTTACCCAGAGTAGGTGAATCCAGGACCAGAGGACATAGGTTTAAGGTGAAGGGGAATAGATTTAATAGGAAACTGAGGGGTAACTTTTTCACACGAAGGGTGGGGTGGGTGTATGGAACAAACTGTCAGAGGAGGTAGTTGAGGTTGGGACTATCCCAACATTTAAGAAGCAGTTAGAGAGACACATGGATTGCAGGAAGGAGGGCAATGTAAGGTCGGGACAATTTGAGGATGTTGTCACGTTCCTCCAGGTAGCCATTTCGTGTCAGACCAAATTGGTGCCACCTAAGCCATCCGTACATCTATAAAATCTTACAAATACCTGTGCAGTTCATGCCTATTCATTCCTTTATCCTCTTCACTTCTGAGGCTGGCGAGAGTCCAAAGATTCAATAACTTATTTTCATATGAACCTTGGCTTTAAGTAACATATTCAATATTATTTGTTCTGATGGATTAGAAAGGATCGTGCTCACCGGGAATTTGATGGTTTACTTGTGCCTGAACGTACGAAGCTCATAGAACAGAACCCCTGATTGTAAACTCAGGCAGAGGTTATGATTCTCTCTCCAGCTTGCTTCTGCAATAAAACATACAAGTTCACAAGTTCACAAGCTATAGGAGTAGATTTAGGCCTTTCGGCCCATCGAGTCCACTCTGCCATTCAATCGTGGCTGATCTCTGCCTCCTAATCCGATTTTCCTACCCTTGACACCCATAACCCTTGACACCCGTTCTAATCAATAATTTGTCTATCTCTGCCTTAAAAATATCCACTAACTTGGCCTCATCAGCCATCTACGGCAATAAATTCCACAGATTAACCACCCTCTGACTAAAGAAGTTGCTCCTCACCTCCTTTCTAAAAGAGTGTCCTTTAATTCTGAGACTATGACTCCTGGTCCCAGACTCTCCCACCAGTGGAAACATCCTCTCCACATCCACTCTATCTATGCCTTTCACTATTCTGTAAGTTCAATGACGTCCCCCTTCAACCTTCTAAACTCCAGTGAGTAGAGACCCAATGCTGTCAAACGCTCATCACATGCTAACCCACTCATTCACGGGATCATTCTTGTAAACCTCATCTGGACCCTCTCCAGAGCCAGCACATCCTTCCTCAGATATGGGCCCAAATTTGCTCACAGTACTCCAAGTATTGTGTACTCGGAGTCCAAGTACACAGCACCCAATGACAGGATTTAACAAACACTTGGACAGGTACATGTTTAGAGTGATAAACAGAGGAAATGTTTAGAGTGATCAAGACCAAACAGGGGCAAATAGGACTAGCTTAAATGGGACAACATAGTCAGCCACGGGCTAGTTGGGCCGAAGAGCCAGTTCCAGGCTGTGTGACTCTAGTGAATGTGGTAATATTTAGATCTTCAATTGGCGTTCGATAGGGCTCAGCACATGAGAGTGGTCAACAAGGCTACAGTCCATAGAATTGAGGTTAATATACTGAGGTAGACACAAAATGCTGGAGTAACTCAGCAGGACAGTCAGCACCTCTGGAGAGAAGGAATGGGTGACGTTTCGGGTTGAGACCCGATACTGAAAAACTGATATTGATTGGAATTGATAAGCAGATAGAAAATGGGAAGATATATTTTTTCACGGTAGGACTACTGCAGGAATCAACCTTGTCTTTCCGTAATCAATATCAACAATTTGGCTGATAGGATCATAGGATAGGATAGGATCATATGTCTTATTCTCAGATATGATGATGTTGCAAATAAAGATGTGAAAGTGAGTCTGGAGGAAGGTCTAAATGGGCATCCAACAGGTTTTAGGCAATCTAAATTAAGGGATGTTAAATGGAATATAATATGGATTAAAAAGGGATGAGGAGGAGAAATCTTGGATGTGGAGGAATTTCCCTAGTTTAGTTTGGTTTAGGTTCGTTTTTTGTTTCATGTACCGAGTTACAGTAAAAAGCTTTTGTTGTGTGCTAACATGATTACAATCGTTCCATCCACAGTGTACAGATACATGATAAAGGGAATAATGTTTAGTGCAAGATAAAGTCCAGTGAAGTCAGACTAAAGATGGTCCGAGGCTCTCCAGCTGTGGTAGATGGCAGCTCAGGGCCGCTCTCCAGCTGTGGTAGGATGGTTCAGTTGCCTGAATGACAGCTGGGAAAAAAACTGTCCCTGAATGTGAAGGTGTGCATTTTCACACTTCTGTACCTCTTGCCTGATGGAAGAGGGGTGAAGAGGGAGTGACCGGGGTGAGACTCATTCTTGCTGGCCTTGCCTTGGCAACGTGAAGTGTAAATGGAGTCCATGGAAGGGAGGTTGGTTTGTGTGACGGACTGAGTATTATCCACCATTCTTTGCAATTGCCTGCTGTCTTGGATGGAACTGTTCACGCCCCGATGAAATAAAATCCCGATGAAATGATTTCTCCGATGCATTTGTAGAAGTTAGTATGAGTTGTCTTCAGCACAAATAACTAACATGGAGGGTATTTCTTAAAGGTTAACGTATTAGAAACATGGGTGCACAAAGCTGTTCTTGTAGACAAGTCACAGAACATTCACTTGTACTTGCAATAGACATTTAGAAAGGTCCGTGGGACTTTATTGCATGAGGATTTTGATATAAAAATCTGAGAGCAATTTTGTGAATTGTGGGAAGAACTGAGCTGTTCGTCCATTTTGTCTTGAACATGGGCAGCACTTCATTCTGTGGATCACCTCCTCCTGGCCTGTCTGGTACAGGAGTCAAACGTTCAATCAATACAAAGAAGAACTTATGAACTCACATAGACAAGGAAGCCTGTTTCTCTGTTGGAAGTTACTGAATGCTGGATCACAATGGTTAACCCTGTAAACAGGTGTACGTGACTAACCTTGCTTCTATGCTCTCAAAAATGATTTAAAAATAACACATGCTTTGTATTTTTTTCAGAACTGTCTCTTGTTTGACTGTTCTCCTTGTCTGACAAGTTATTGCTGATAAAGTAGCAACAGTTTGAAAGTCACTCACATCCTTTGTACAATTCTTCCAACAGTTTAGAGGTTCCACCGAGATCGATATTCTCTTCGACTGACTTGGATTCTTGAGAACAGAACTCTAGTGACAGACGACTCAGCCGGCATGTGAAAAGGTGAGGGTTTTCCTTACATTGGGTCTTCTCTGCCACTAGTACCTGTTTGAATGCAGGTGATCAAAGAGCGCTGCCAAAGCTGGAATAAACGTGAGTAACATTGTGTAAGGCACATACCTGCCAGTGGGGATTTGTATCTCACCAGGATTTGTTATTTTGCATTTGTGTATGTTACGTGCCTGCCGGCGTGGATTTGTTCAGCACTAGGATTTGTTCTGCATCGTGCCTGCCTGTGTGGATTTTGTACCCCCCAGGAATTGTTGTTCAGATTCAAAAACTTCAATGAGTAAGAATTTAAGAATAAAATGTGGGTAATTCAGAGTCCAGGAGTAACTATGGAACAGAGAGTAACAGATATAGAGAAATGGTCAGAGTGGACCGACGAGAAGCAGAAATGTGAAATAATCCATTGTGTAAGCTATGTTAAATAAAGGGGCCCAGCTTAACAGCTATAAACATATGTACGTACAGAAATCGTGAAAATCAGAATCTCGAGGAAAATCACAAACCCCATGGCCATGGTGATATTCCACCATCTTATTCTCATCCATCAACAGAATGGATGAGGATTTCAAAAAATAAGACTAAAACATGTGAGGAGGACGTCAGTGATTGTGAAGATTGGGCTCCCATATACCCACCAGCACCTGAAGGTGCTCCTCCATCTGCTCCTCCATTGGAACAAGAGGTACTACTACCCCCTACAGAGAGCACACAACAGGTTGCAGCCCCGACCGATGCTGGACCAAATTCCTCCACCTCCTCACGGGGACCGACGACACGTAATGAAAAGGCTAATCAAGGTATTTCTTAAAGGTTAACGTATTAGAAACATGGATGCACAAAGCTGTACTTGTAGACAAGTCGCCAAGCATTCACTTGCAGTTGCAATAGACCTTTAGAAAGGTCTCTTTATTACATGAGGATTTTGATATAAAAGGCTTTGGGCAATTTTGTTGCACCTTGGCGAGATCACACCTGGAGTATTGAGCACAATTCTGATCCAATCTAGAAAAAGGACAAAGCTATGAAGGAAAGACATGCCAGACTCTTTCCTGGGATACCAGGTTTGTTGTGTGGGGTGAGGGTGAGTCAATTAGCAGACCTGTATTTTCTCACGGTTTGAGAAGTAGCTGACAATCTCATTGCGAGGTACAAAGTTTTTTAATGGAATTAATGGGTGACGCAGCGGTAGAGTTGCTGCCTTACAGCGAATGCAGCCCCGGAGACCCGGCTATGGGTTGCTGTCTGTACGGAGTTTGTACGTTCTCCTCGTGACCTGCGTGGGTTTTCTCCGGGTGCTCCGGTTTCCTTCGACACTCCAAAGACGTGCAGGTTTGTAGGTTAATTGGCTTGGTAAATGTTTAAAAAAATTGTCCCTCGTGGGTGTTGGATAGTGTTGGTGTGTGGGGATCAATGGTCGGTGTGGACCCGGTGGGCCAAAGGGCCTGTTTCCGCGCTGTATCTCTAAACTAAATTCAGAAAGTTGGATATTGTGAAGATGTGTTCCATGCCTGAGGAATCTGAAACCAGGGGAAAGAGAGGGATGAGGAGAAATATCTTCCCAGTCTTTGGAATTCTTTACCCCAGAGGGATAAGGAGAATTGGTCATCGTTAATTCAATACAGCTATTAAAAGATTCGAGGCATTTCGAGATGGTGCAGGAAGAATGAGTTGCCTCGAAGGGCCAAATGGCCTCCTCCTGCACCTATTTTCTATGTTTCTGTGTAGAAGATTATCTCTGCTCCTTGTGAATAATGAATCAGGAATGAAGGGTTAGATGGCCTACTGTTGGTCCGAACATCACTTTAGCCTCATCGCAAGAGATGAAGATTTCAAAATATATTGTATATGTAGGAAGGAACTGCAGATGCTGGTTTACACCGAAGATAGACATAATATGCTGGAGTAACTCAGCAGGTCAGGCAGCATCTCTAGAGGAAAGGAATAGGTGACGTTTCAGGTCGGGGCTCTTCTTCAGACTGATTTAGTTGGGGAGAGAAGGTTGGCAAAACATTGGCCGGGACAGAACCTGGCAAGTGATAGCCTGAAGAAGAGTCTCGACCCGAAACGTCACCCATTCCTTTTCTCCAGAGATGCTGCCTGTCCCGCTGAGTTACTCCAGCTTTTTGTGTCTATCCTGGCAAGTGCTCGGCAGATGAGGCATGTAGGAAGGAACTGCAGATGCTGGTTTATACCGATGATGGACACAAAGTGCTGGAGTAACTCAGCAGGCCAGGCAGCATCTCTGGAGAAAAGGAATAGGTGACATTGGAGGTCGAGCCCATTCCTCAGACTGAGAGTCAGGGGTATTGTATCCACTGTGAATGAAGATAGGATCTTCCTGGCGTGCAGGAGGGCAACACTGTCTGGTACATTTATCAACAGTGCCTTTGGAGAGCAGCTGTTTACTTTTAATAAAATAATTGTAAAATTGCATATCTCTGATAATGTTGGAAGCATGACATTTTATCTCAAATGTTGTTTTACTTAACTAAATGTTTTTAACTTTTTAACATCTAATACGATTAATGCTTAACTCCCAGACAGAGTGGCACCTTAGAATGCTTGATAGTACTCTAACTGTGGAATTCAAGCATGCAGTTCATAATTTTTAGATTTAGATTTTTAGATTTAGAGATACAGCGCGGAAACAGGCCCTTCAGCCCACCGAGTCCGTGCCGCCCAGCGATCCCCGCACATTAACACTATCCTACACACACTAGGGGCAATTTTTACATTTACCCAGTCAATTAACCTACATACCTGGACGTCCTTGGAGTGTGGGAGGAAACCGAAGATCTCGGAGCAAACCCACGCAGGTCACGGGGAGAACGTACAAACTCCGTACAGACGGCGCCCATAGTCGGGATCGAACCTGAGTTCTATTGCTCTACTGCTGCGCCACCGAATGCTTCCATGAAGTTGATGCACCTGGATCCTTCTCATTCTTTGCAAAATGTTAATTCACTAAAGTAGTTACACTCAAAAGATTTTCCACTTTAAACGAAACGAAATGAATGCCTAGAACAAAACAGGCAGGACCTCATCAGAGTCACCTAATGAAATGTCAACTCCATTCATTGTTATTGTGTGAGGCAGAATATAATGATACATTGAATGAGATATTAAACATGAAAAAATTTAGTAATACAGTGTTGGCGGTTTTTAACTCGTTAGAATTACTGAACAGAAACATTATGTGAGGTGACATCTTGATGAGCTGCATATAATTTACCTGCAGTTTCATTGAAATTGAATTGTAAAGTTCAGCAAAGCAGATGCTGAGTTGTTTTTGCTGAGGCCTTGGTATTCTGCCATGATCCGCTGCAAAGTCATATTGCGTTTCATCACCTGAATAAAATAGTGTTGGAGTGAAATATGTGTTTAACCTGTACCCCGAGTCTGGCTTTTACGTCGGGCCCAGTTGGCCTCTGAAATATGCCTCAGATAGGAACAGACAAAGAACATCTCGTAGAACAGTGGTAAGTTTTTCAAACAAGTGGGTTTATTCGAGGCCTGAAAAGTGCACACTGCTAAACACTCTGAGTGAACCCAAAGTGTTTCAAAGATTCACTGCATCCACAACATTTTTATAATCTCATGACTCAATGGTTACAATAGGTATTTACCTCTTTTAAAGAATTTATCATTGATCAAAGTCCATGCAGTCATTCATGTTTATCTTTCCCCAGAGTTATCTTTAACCTTCTGTTCCCTGTTATTAAAAAAAAACCACTTTTCCATTTGTTGAACAAATGGGTGAAATGAAAGTCACTCATCCCTGATCAGTTTTATTGCCCTCAGTTTAGTTTACAATCCCTAATGTTTATTTCAACTTAGCTATGTTGTGGAATCCAAATGCCATGATAAATCTATTTATTGCCTCCCCTAAAATCCTTGAGTTCTCTTCATGATGTCAGCCTTTTTCACATCATGCTTCAACGTTATGTAAGGTCTTGGGTTAAACATATTACAAACTGTTCATCTTCCCTATAATTTTCAGAATTTCCAATAGCAATAATTCTTGAGCAACCCAGAAAGTGCTGGAGGAACTCAATGGGTCAGGAAGCACCTGTGGAGAGAAGGCACAGGCAATGTATTGAGTTAGGATCCTTCTTCAGATTGGTATTATAGTTGTGTATCAGCAGGCTAAAGAAGGGTCCCAACCCAAAATTTCACCATCCATTCTCCACAGATGCTGCTTGATCCATTGAGTTCCTTCAGATAGTCCCTGCTTTCCCTCTCTATTCCCTCCCCCTTCCCAGTTCTCCCACTGTCTTCCTATCTCCAACTACATCCTATCTTTGTCCCGCCCCCACCCCTGACATCAGTCTGAGGAAGGATCTCGACCCGGAACGTCACCCATTCCTTCTCTCCCGAGATGCTGCCTGACCCGCTGAGTTACTCCAGCATTTTGTGTCTACCTTCGATTTGTACCAGCATCTGCAGTTATTTTCCTTCAGCACTTTGTGTTTTGCTGTTCCTTGTGTGTCCAGTAATAATTATTCAAACGCTTTCCAAATGCTTCAAATTTATTAGGAATTTTAAGGTATTTTTTAAACTGGGGTTTTTCCCTTGTGTAAATGCAGAAAACCTTTCGAATCCAAACCCTTATTTTAACATAAGTAGAATATATTAGACATATTTATCAGGTCAAGAAACATCTTTGGAGAGATGATGAATGTTACATATCAGGTTATAAAGAAATTTCATCAGAATGAGCCATCAATCCTACTTTCCTACTCAATATTGTATACAGGTGGGTACAAAATGCTGGAGTAACTCAGCGGGTCAGGCAGCAACTCTGGTGAAAAAAGGAATAGGTGACGTTTCTGGTCGAGACCCTTCTTCAGACTGAGAGACAGAGAAGAGGGAAACTGGAGGTATGAGGTGTAACAGGAGGTATGACGTACAATGACAGAATGAAAAGAACAAATCAAGACCAACAAGGATGATCAAGGGAAGGTGGAGCCCACAATGGACCATTGTTGGCTGTGCAAGAGGTGATATTCAGGTGAAGCTGTGTCATGGCTTCGATTGGATAGACTTTGAACACCCCTTTTATTCGGGTACAATTATTTGACAAGCCCAGCAGAGCACAAGTTGTGGATGTAATCCAGACCATCGCACAGACTAGACTCCCCACCATTGACCCCATCCACACTTCACATCACACCATCTCAGGAAAGCAGCCAACATATTCAACGACCCTGATGTTACGAGGATGTTGCCAGGACTTTTACGAGGATGTTGCCAGGACTTAGAGGTCTGAGCTACAGGGAGAGGTTGATTAGGCTGGGACTCTGTTCCTTGGAGCACAGGAGGATGAGGGGTGATCTTATAGAGGTGTACAAAATCATGAGAGGAATAGATCGGGTAGATGCACAGAGTCTCTTGCCCAGAGTAGGTGAATCGAAGACCAGAGTACATAGGTTTAAGGTGAAGGGGAAAAGATTTAATAGAATCTGAGGGGTAACTTTTTCACACAAAGGGTGGTGGGTGTATGGAACAAGCTGCCAGAGGAGGTAGTTGAGGCTGGGACTATCCCAACATTTAAGAAGCAGTTAGATAGGTACATGGATAGGACAGATTTGGAGGGATATGGACCAAATGCTGGCAGGTGGGACTGGTGTAGCTGGGGCATGTTGGTCGATATGGGCAAGTTGGGCCGAAGGTCCTGTTTCCACACAGTACCAGTCTATGGGTCTATGACTCTATGACCTTTTCCACCCCAGTCATTCCTTTTTCTCCCCGGATCTGTCAGGCAGGAGGCAAAGGAGCTTGAAAGCGCGCACCACCACAGACTCACGGAAAACAGCTTCTTCCCCTCTGTTTTCACGTTTATGAATCATCTTTCCAGAAACACGGGCAATATCCCGATTCTCCAACATCTCCCATTGCATTGAGCTTTTTCTCTGGGGCTGGTGTGCAAGAATGCTGAGAACGTGGCCCAAAGAATCCATGCCGACCATCAGTTAACACCAGGTACAATACAATACAATACAATATATCTTTATTGTCATTGTACAGGGGTACAACGAGATTGGGAATGCGCCTCCCATACCCTGGGGATGAAGCTGTTCCTGAATCTGGAGGTGCGGGCGTAGAAGGCCTTGTAGCGTTTGCCCGGTGGTAGAAGTTCGAACAGACTGTTGCAGGGGTGTGAGGAGTCTTTTTGGATGCTGGTGGATTTTCTGAGGCACCGTGTGTTGTAGATGCCCTCCAAGGCTGGTAGCTGTGTTCCGATGGTCCTCTGAGCTCTATGGACTACCCGCTGAAGAGCTTTCCTCTCGGCCTCTGTGCAGTTGAGATACCACACAGGGATGCCATGTGTTAGGATGCTCTCTATGGTGCATGTTTCATGTTATTCCACTTCCTCATCCACTCCCGACACATTGGAGCCAATTAACAGAGACCAATTAACCTGCAAACCCGCACGTCTTTGAGATATGGGAGGAAACTGGAGCACCCAGGCGGAAATCCACACGGTCACAGGGAGAACCTGCAAACTCCACACAGAGAGGACTCCATACAGACAGGTCATGATCAAGCCTGGGTCACTGGCGCTGTGAGGCAGCAACTCTACCTGCTGTACCATTGTCCCGCCATTTTAAGTCAAAGAACCTACATTGAAATAGGTGCACTGACCTGAAGAATGAACTCTTTTTCCTTCCACAGATGTTACCCGACCTGCTTATTTTCTTGTTTGCAGTAAGACTATCTACCAGATACATTGAGATCAATATTAAAATCTCCAGTGATAGTTAGCTTTATCTTCTGAAGTATTTTTCCCATTCTTCTCACAACCTCTTTCATCCATGAACTCCCTTGTTTCAGCATAGCATCGTGTGCAGGGGAAAGAAGATCAGAATACTGGAAATAAATGCTTGGCTTTTGGAAGCCCTTGGCGAGCGCAAATAAATATGTGCATTTCATTGAGCACTCAACCCTCAAGGGAAGCAATCCCCACTCCTCACCATCTGTGATGGAAACATGGTAATGGAGTCAGGAACTAAACTAACAAGAGCTTCTCTCAGGACACTGTTGAAGTAATGAGAACTGACCTAGCAGAATTAGTCTGTGACTGAAGATCAATGAACAATCACTGTGATATCATTTGCTTAATAGCGTTGCTTCCAATAAGCAGCTGATGATTAGATTCTATTTTATCGGACACACAGGACAGATTCCTACTACTCTCTCTGTCTCGGTAAAGCAGTAAGCTTAATGCAACTGCCTGGACCTCCCTGATCTCCCAGTTGTTACACACAGTTTAATTCCCCTACCCATTCCCACACTGACCTTTCTGTCCTGGGTCAAAATACAAATTGGAGGAACAGCACCTCATAACTCACTTGTGTATCTTACAGCCCAGCGATATGATGATTGATTTCACTCACTTCAAGCAACGCTTGCATCCCCTCTCTCTCCGTCCCTTCCCCACCCTAGTCGTTATACTAGTCTCATCGTCGGCCTGGTGAGTTTCATTGTCTGTAACACGTTTTCACCTAGCCCACAGCTGATAATGTCCTTTTCCCTTTATCATCATTACTTCTTTGCAAATCTTTCATTCATTTGTTCTGTATCTCTCTACATCACCATCTATACCTAACGTTGCCCTTTCCCCTGACTCTCGTTCTGAAGAATGGTCTCGACCTGAAACGTCACTCATCCTTTTTTTTCCAGAGATGTTGCCTGACCCGCTGAGTTATTCCAGCACCTTGTGTCCATCTTAAATTATTGAAGATGATGAGTTAATCACTTGAAAACTCAATTTGTAATATGCGTACGATCGGGCTAACTCAATAGACAATAGACAATAGACAATAGGTGCAGGAGTAGGCCATTCAGCCCTTTGAGCCAGCACCGCCATTCAATGCGATCATGGCTGATCACTCTCAATCAGTACCCCTTTCCTGCCTTCTCCCCATACCCCCTCACTCCGCTATCCTTAAGAGCTCTATCCAGCTCTCTCTTGAAAGCATCCAACGAACTGGCCTCCACTGCCTTCTGAGGCAGAGAATTCCACACCTTCACCACTCTCTGACTGAAAAAGTTCTTCCTCATCTCCGTTCTAAATGGCCTACCCCTTATTCTTAAACTGTGGCCCCTTGTTCTGGACTCCCCCAACATTGGGAACATGTTTCCTGCCTCTAATGTGTCCAATCCCCTAATTATCTTATATGTTTCAATAAGATCCCCCCTCATCCTTCTAAATTCCAGTGTATACAAGCCTAATTGCTCCAGCCTTTCAACATACGACAGTCCCACCATTCCGGGAATTAACCTAGTGAACCTAAGCTGCACACCCTCAATAGCAAGAATATCCTTCCTCAAATTTGGAGACCAAAACTGCACACAGTACTCCAGGTGCGGTCTCACCAGGGCCCGGTACAACTGCAGAAGGACCTCTTTGCTCCTATACTCAACTCCTCTTGTTACGAAGGCCAACATTCCATTGGCTTTCTTCACTGCCTGCTGTACCTGCATGCTTCCTTTCAGTGACTGATGCACTAGGACACCCAGATCTCGTTGAACATCCCCTCTTCCTAACTTGACACCATTCAGATAATAATCTGCCTTTCTATTCTTACTTCCAAAGTGAATAACCTCACACTTATCTACATTAAACTGCATCTGCCATGTATCCACCCACTCGCACAACCTGTCCAAGTCACCCTGCAGCCTTATTGCATCTTCCTCACAATTCACGACAGTCGTAGGATGCAGACGTCGAAACTCAATTAGAAGAAAATCAAAGTAAAATAGAGGAATGTGTGATAGTGAAATCAATTAGAATCGTGTCAGAGAGTCCTCAGAGAAGGGTTTTCTACAGCAGGGAAATGATGGATTAAATTCTGGGTTTGGCCTTTACTCAGTTGTGAAATGATGCGATCATCCTACGAGCAGCTTTCTTTCCCTTTCCTGTATTACTCCATTTATTAACACATTAACAATATTAACCTATTTACAAACGACAGCGCGGTGGCGCAGCGTTAGAGCTACTGCCTCACAGCGCCAGAGACCCGGGTTAGATCCTGACTACGGGTGCTGTCTATACTGAGTTTGTACGTTCTCCCCGTGACCTGCGTGGGTTTTCTTCGAGTTCTTCAGTTTCCTCCCACACGCAAAAGACGTACAGGTATGTAGGTTAATTGGCTTTTGTTTAATTATAAATTGTCCCCAGTGTGTGTAGGACAGTGTTAACACTGGTCGGTGTGGACTCGGTGGGCCGAAGGGCATGTTTCCACGCTGTATGTCTAAACTAAACTAAACTAAACTAAATCTGCAGAAAATGAAGCCGAGAAACTTCCAAGAATACTGGATGGGAAGGAAAAGCCTTGAATGTATTTGTGCGACAATGTGTGAATTTCATATGTTTATAAGTGATAACGTACAAATCTGAACCTCTTTGGAGTGTGGGAGGAAAGTGAAGATCTTGGAGAAAAATGTTGGCGACCTGGGTTCAATCCCGATTACAGGTGCTGTCTGTACGGAGTTTGTACGTTCTCCCCATGACCGCGTGGGTTTTCTCCGAGATCTTCAGTTTTTTCCCACACTCCAAAGATGTACAGGTTTGTAGGTTAATTGGCTGAGTATAATTATCTTGAGGTGAGTAGCATCTCCTAGAGTCTGTGGGATAATGTTAATTTGCGGGGATTGCTGGTCGGCACGGACTCGGTGGGCCGAAGGGCCTGTTTCCGCATTGTATCTCTAAACTGAAAACTAAACTAAAAAATCCACGCAGGTCATGTTGAGAACGTACAAACTCTGTACAGACAGCACCCACAGTCAGGATCGAACCCGGGTCTCTGGCGCTATAAGGCAGCAACTCTACCGCTGCACCACTGTGCTGCCCATATTCAGGCACATAAAGGGAATAGACACTCAAGTGCAAGGCTAGAATCATCTTCAACGTTAGAGATCGCATCCATCCACCTCTGACATTTGATGGCATTACCTTACTACCTTCAATACCATCAGGCTTGGGATCATCAGCTGGACCAGGCACCTCAACACCATGGCTGCAGAAGTTGTGCATCTTGAGCTTGGTCGCATCTCCTGTGCTGCATTGTTCTATGTTCTAAATAAAGAATTATAAGTGGAGCAGAATATCTTGCACTTGCCCTGGTAAATTCAAGAGAGAGCTAGATAGAGCTCTTAAGGATAGCGGAGTCAGGGGGTATGGGGAGAAGGCAGGAACGGGGTACTGATTGAGAATGATCAGCCATGATCACATTGAATGGCGGTGCTGGCTCGAAGGGCCAAATGGGCTCCACCTGCACCTATTGTCTATTGTCTATTGTCTAAATGCAGCTCCAAAAACATTTAATGCCATTCAGGATAAAACATTTGGCATAGTTAGGTTGAACATAGTTAGGACCTGGAGTTTAGAGAGATGAGAGGGACCTCATTGAAACTTACCAAATTGTGAAAGGTCTAGATAGAGTGGATGCAGAAAGAATGTTTCCAATAGTGGGAGAGTCTAGGACCAGAGATTCCATTTGGAATATTTTGGAGAACCAAGAACAAGAGGGCATAGCCACCCAATAAAAGTATGCGCCATTAGAAAAGGAGATGAGGAGGAATTTCTTTGGTGAGAAGGTGGTCAATCTGTGGAATTCATTGCCGGAGGCCGTCATTGGGTATTTTTAAGGCGGAGAGTAACAGATTCTTGATTAATACGGGTGCCAGGGGTTATGAGAAGATGGCAGGAGAATGGGGTTGAGGGGGAGAGATAGATCAGCCATGATGGAATGGCGGAGTAGACTCGAAAAGCCTATTTGTGCTCCCATGACTTATGAACTTATGAACAGTCAGAACCTTTTCCCAGGGTGAAAATTTCAAAGACGAGAAAGTAGAGGGACAAGATTTAAAGGAGATGTGCGGTGTAAAGTTTTTACACAGGGGGTGGTGGGAGCCTTGAACACTCAGCCTGGGGTGTTGGTGGGTGCAGGTTGGTGGGTGCAGGTGGTGGGTGCAGGGAGGCAGGGTGGGGCAGCGGTAGAGTTGCTGCCTTTCAGAGAATGCAGCGCCGGAGACCCAGGTCCGATCCCGACTACGGGCGCCGTCTGTGCGGAGTTTGTACATTCTCCCCGTGACCTGCGTGGGTTTTTTCCCGAGATCGTCGGTTTCCTCCCACACTCCAAAGACGTGCAGGTTTGTAGGTTAATTATCTTGGTAAATGTAAAAATTGTCCCCAGTGGGTATAGGATGGTGTTAATGTGTGGGGATCGCTGGTCGGCGCGGACCCGGTGGGCCGAAAGGGCCTGTTTACGCGCTGTATTTCTAAACTAAACTAAACTAAACTAAGGTGTTTAAGAGGCATTTAGCTAGGCACATGGACATGCAGGGAATGGAGGGGTATGGATCATGTGTAGGCAGATGATGCCAGGTAAGTTTATCTTGGCATTATGTTTGGCTGGGGCAGTGGGGGTTAATGGGCCAGTTCCTGTGCTGTACTGTTCTATGTTCTAAATAAAGAATCATAAGTGGAGCAGACTATCCTGCACTTGTGCTGGCAAATGCAGCCCCATAAACACTGAGGAAGCTTGATGCCATCAAGGACAAAGCAGCCTTTTGACAGCCATACCAATCAGCACCCTGAATACTCACTTCCATAATGTAGAGTGTACCACCCACAACGTTTACTGCAGTTACCTGTCAGAGATAACAGAGCCACCAAAACTCACAACCCCTGTCACCTGAAAGCCCATGGGCAAGAGGTATATAGGAACAGACTGGGCTACCAGAATTATATCACCAATTTCCAATCATTACTGTGATCAAATCTTGGAGTTAGTCACAAAATGCTGGAGTAACTCAGCGGGTCAGGCAGCATCTCTGGAGAAAAAGAATAGGTGATATTTTGGTTTCGGAACCCTTCTTCAGTCTGAAGAAGAGTCCCAACCGGAAACATTACTGACACATATTCTCCAGAGATGCTGCCTGAGCCACTGAGATACTCCAGCATTTTGTGTCTAACTTCGGTGTAAACCAGCATCTGCAGTTGCTTCCAATCCCAGTCTTGATGTGTGACTGGACTTCCTTCAGCACAAATGCAGAGGGGGGTCAGGAAAGTAGGCACAAAATGCTGGAGTAACTCAGCGGGTCAGGCAGCATCTCTGGAGAGAAGGAATGGGTGACGTTTTGGGTCAGACCCTTCTTCAGACTGATGTCAGGGGGTGGGCGGGACAGAGATAGATTGTAGTCGGAGACAATAAGACTGGTGGGAGAACTGGGAAGGGGAGAGGATGGAGAGAGAGGGAAAGCAAGGGCTATCTGAAGATCTCCTTCTCCTTCTCAAGTGCTATTAGAAATGTAGCCTTGACCTGTGATGGCAAAATCCCCCAAAAATTAAATAAAAACCCCTTCAAATAAAAATTAAATATTAATTGCATGTGTATGGAAAAAGCTTCCTCAGGTTAATGAAGTAGGGTTTCCCCTTTGAAGCAGTCTGGCTGTTTAACATGTACTGTGCTTTTCTATTCCTTCTCCCACTGGGTCCATTAACATTGTTTGAAAGATTCTCTTTGAAACTGCAGTTAATCGGAAATTTATAATTTATTTAGTGGTGGACTTATATGGTTTCTGTGTTGCTCAGGCCATAAGAAAAATCTCCGCAGATTCAAACATCAGACCTTAGGGATGCAGCGCGGTCACTGGTCCTTGGGTCCACTGAGTCTGTGCCGACCAATGCTTACCCTGTACTCTAACACTATCCTACACAATAGGGACAATTTACAATCTTTACCAAAGCCATTAACCTGCACAAACCTGCACCCCTTTGGAGTGTGGGAGGAAATCGGAGCACCCCGGGGGAAGCCCAAGTGGTCACGGGGAGAACGTATAAACTCTGTACAGACAGCACCTGTAGTCAGGATCGAACCCGGGTCTCTGGCGCTGTCAGGCAGCAACCCTACCACTGCACCACTGTGCCGCCATCTGATATGATTGCATTTTTTATTGTGAGGTTATTCAAAACGTCATTTTAATTCATTAAAATATGGTGTTTGTGGAAGAGATCTTTCCAGCATGTATTCCTCAACCAAAAACGTTAAAATCAATAGAGCAATAGGCAATAGACAATAGGTGCAGGAGGCCATTCGGCCCTTCGAGCCAGCACCGCCATTCAATGTGATCATGGCTGATCATTCTCAATCTGTACCCCATTCCTGCCATCTCCCCATACCCCCTGACTCTGCTATCCTTAAGAGCTCTATCCAGCTCTCTCTTGAATGCATTCAGAGAATTGGCCTCCACTGCCTTCTGAGGCAGAGAATTCCACAGATTCACAACTCTCTGACTGAAAAAGTTTTTCCTCATCTCAGTTCTAAATGGCCTACCCCTTATTCTTAAACTGTGGCCCATTGTTCTGGACTCCCCCAACATTGGGAACATGTTTCCTATCTCTAACGTGTCCAACCCCTTAATAATCTTAAACGTTTCGATAAGATCTCCTCTCATCCTTCTAATTTCCTGTGTATACAAGCCTAGACGCTCCAGTCTTTCAACATATGATAGTCCCGATATAATCATCTTTATATTTTTTCTAATAATTTTTCTAACAATTAGAACAACGAACAGTACAGGTCAGGAATAGGGCCTTCAGCCTGTAAACATCGGCGCCAAGTATGATGCCAAGCTCAACTAATCTTTCCATAAATGCACTGCAAAATTTGTTTCATTTGTTATGAGATCATTCTTGGTTTCCTAACTTAGTAAAAGTGCTGTCTGAATCCTCAGCTTTTCTTAGGATTGACTCTGAATGTAGTGTTTTACCTACTGTACTTGAAGCATAAAAGGACACAGAGCGCTGGAGTAACACAACAGGTCAGGCAGCATCTGTAGAGAATATGGAAAGGCGATGTTTCATGTCGAGGTCCTTCTTCAGACCTGTAACATCTGCAGGTCTTTGTTTCTCCATTGAAACTTGCATGTAACCATTCATGACATATTGATTAACAAACAACCTTGTTTTTCTCTATGTGTTTTTGACCATAGAAACATAGAGACATAGAAACATAGAAAATAGGTGCAGGAGTAGGCCATTCGGTCCTTTGAGCCTGCACCGCCATTCAATATGATCATGGTTGATCATCCAGAATCACTACCCCGTTCCTGCTTTCTCTCTATGGGTCTCGACCCGAAACGTCACCCATTCCTTCTCTCCCGAGATGCTGCCTGACCTGCTGAGTTACTCCAGCATTTTGTGAATAATTCTCTCTATAATCCCCTGATTCCATTAGCCCGAGGAGCTATGTACAACTCTCCCTTGAAAACATCCAGTGAATTGGTCTCCACTGTCTTCTGTGGCAGAGAATTCCACAGATTCACAACTCTCTGGGTGAAAATGTTTTTCAACATCTCAGTCCTAAATGGCCTACCCCTTATTCTTAGACTGTGGCCCCTGGTTCTGGACTCCCCCAACATCGGGAACATTTTTCCTGCATCAACAGTGAGCCAGTTTGCAAGGGCAGTGGAGCACAGTAATGCTGCACAAACCACAGTTATGCACTGCTGTTCCCTGGGAACTCACCTCTAAATGCCTAAATAACATTGGCGATTTTAGCCATAGTGTCACAGAGTCATACAGCATGGAAACAGGCCCTTTGGCACACACCGACCAACATGTCCCATCTTCACTTGTCCCATCTGCCTGCGTTTGGCCCATATCCCTCTAAAGCTGTCCGATCCATGTACCTGTCTAAATGTTTCTTAAATGTTGGGATAGTACCAATGAGCCAATCAGTATTTCTCCGTGAATTCTTCACTGCATCTTTCTGGAGTTTCCTGCTTGATCTATGTAACAGACATTATATATAGTATAAGAAAATAACTGCAGATGCTGGTACAAATCAAAGGTATTTATTCACAAAATGCTGGAGTAACTCAGCAGGTCAGGCAGCATCTCAGGAGAGAAGGAATGGGTGACGTTTTGGGTCGACGCCCTTCTTCAGACTGATGTCAGGGGGGCGGGACCGCCCATAAACGTCACCCATTCCTTCTCTCCCGAGATGCTGCCTGACCTGCTGAATTACTCCAGCATTTTGTGAATATGTAACAGACATGTTATGGCGAGTCCGAAACTTGTAAGTTGTAGACGAAGTTTATTGCAGCCGCAATACACGAATACAAAGCCAAAACAACAAGTTACAGGACAACCAATATAAACTTACTGTCTTCCTTGAAGACTTCGCCGAACTGGCTAAATCGGGCGCCAAACGCGCACCTGACATCGCTGGCCAATCAGCGATGTCGTTCCCTGGACCAATCCCCACGGTCGCGCTCCCACGTGACCTCGCTGGCCAATCCGAGGGTTCGACGACCTGGACCATTCTCTATGGTCGCTACATGACCCCCCCCAGAACCCGAGGTGCGGAACCTAGCAGGGAGCCGGATTTCGCGACCATAACGAGTACGGAGAGGGACAGCCTGAACCACAGGAGCCGGAGGTTCCGGACTTGGTGGAACAGCCGGCACGGGAGGTTCTGGAGGAACTACCGGCACAGGGGGTCCTAGAGGAACTGCCGAAACGGGGGGTCCTAGGGGAACTGCCGAAACGGGGGGTCCTGGAGGAACTGCCGGAACGGGGGTTTGTGGACTGGGCGGAACTAACGGAGGTCGGCCTCTTCTAGGGGTTTGACCGACCAGGACTGGTTGATCCGGGTCCAAATGGGCAGGTTTGAGCCGGGACACCGAGACGAGTTCACTCTTGCCGCCCATGTCTAAGGTGAAAGTAGCCGTTCCCTTACGTAAAACCCGGAACGGCCCTTGATAGACTCTCTGCAACGGGGCGCGATGGGCATCTTTACGCAAAAAAACAAACTCACAGTCCTTCAGGGAAGACGGTTCATGTACCATAGGACACCCATGACGTGAAGTTGGTACTGGAGCCAGGGAGCCCACCCGTTCCCGGAGAGATGCTAACGCTGCTGGGACTGTAGGGAGCAGGGCTGAAGGGTCCGGAAACAGATCTCCGGGTACTCGAAGGGTCGAGCCATATACCAGCTCTGCGGACGACGCACCGAGATCTGGCTGAGGAGCAGTCCGGATGCCCAAAAGAACCCAAGGGAGTTGGTCTACCCAGTCCGGGCCTTCAAGCCTTGCACTGAGGGACGCCTTAAGTTGGCGGTGGAACCTTTCTACGAGTCCATTTGCCTGGGGGTGATATGCAGTTGTGGGTTGTAATTTGGACCCGTACAGTTCCGCCAGCGCGGCCCAGAGGGACGAAGTGAACTGTGGCCCTCTGTCAGTTGTAATAACTGCCGGGACCCCGAAACGAGCTACCCAATGAAGGGCCAAAGCCCTAGCACAAGACGCGGACGAAATATCAAACAATGGGAAAGCCTCTGGCCACCGGGTGAACCGATCCACCACCGTGAGGAGGTGGGTGTAGCCCCGGGAGGAAGGCAAAGGCCCGACCAAATCCACGTGGATGTGGAAAAAACGAAAAGCCGGGACTTCGAAATCCTGTACGGGGGGCTGGACGTGGCGCTGGACTTTAGCGGTCTGACAGGGCACGCAGGAACGTGCCCACCCCGCTACCTGTTTCCGCAGGCCATGCCAGACAAACCTCGCTGCCACCAAGGCAGAGGTGGAGCGGATGGACGGGTGCGCCAGCCCATGAATGGCATCGAAAACCCGGCGCTGAAGGGAGGGCGGTACTACCGGCCTGGGACGAGGAAGAGAAACATCGCACCAGACTTTCGTGCCCTCCGACCCACAAGCTACCTGGGCCAACTTCAATCCCGAAGTGGTGGACTGGTACGTCGAAACGGTATCCGCCAGGAGCTGTGCCTCCGCGAGCTCCTGGGGATCCACTTCGCAGTCCACCGCCGAAATAGGGGGAAAAGCAGGTCTAGACAGGGCGTCCGCAACGGCATTAAGCCTACCCGCGATATGACGGACATCTGTGGTAAATTCGGAGATAGCAGTCAGGTGCCGCTGTTGGCGGGCCGACCATGGGTCAGACAATTTCAAAAAAGCAAATGTTAATGGCTTGTGGTCCGTAAAGGCCACAAATGGGCGGCCCTCGAGGAAATACCTGAAATGACGGACAGCTAAATAGAGAGCTAGAAGCTCCCGGTCAAATGCGCTATATTTCAGCTCGGCCGAATTTATTTGCCGGCTGAAAAACGCTAAAGGCTGCCAACGGCCACCAACCTGCTGCTCCAGAACCCCACCCACCGCCACGTCAGAGGCGTCAACCGTCAGGGCCGTGGGGGCGGAGGGGCTCGGATGGACCAACATGGTGGCGTCTGCCAAGGCTGCCTTAGCTGCCGTAAAAGCCGACTCTGCGGCCGGGGACCACAACAACTCTACCGGATTCCCTGCAAGGCATTGGAAAAGCGGGCGCAGAACTCGCGCCGCTGCCGGAACGAATCTATGGTAGAAATTAACCATGCCTACGAACTCCTGCAGACCTTTAACTGTGGTGGGCCAGGGAAAAGCCCGGATAGCCTCCACCTTCTCGGGTAAAGGGACGGCGCCGGCAGGAGTAATTCTGTGCCCTAGAAAATCGAGAGCAGGCAGGCCGAATTGACATTTGGAGGGTTGGATAATGAGCCCGTGGTCTTGAAGCTGCTGGAACACGGTCCGCAAATGGGCCTGGTGTTCCTGCACTGAGGGGCTGGCTACCAGGATGTCGTCCAAATAAATAAACAAAAAGGGTAAACCCCGGCCCACGCGGTCACTGGAAAGCCTGTGCCGCGTTCTTTAAACCGAAAGGCATACGCAACCATTCAAACAACCCGAACGGAGTAATAGTTGCAGTTTTTTGTATGTCCTCCGGTCGCACCGGAATCTGATGGTATCCTCGCACCAAATCGATTTTGGAAAACACCACCGCTCCTTCCAGGCCAGATGAAAAGTCCTGTAGGTGCGGTATGGGGTAGCGATCAGCCGTGGTGATAGCATTGAGACGCCGATAATCGCCACATGGCCTCCACCCCCCAGATGCTTTGGAGACCATGTGTAACGGCGAGGCCCACGGGCTGTCAGACTGACGGACAATTCCCATTTCCTCCATCTTCCGGAACTCCGCCCTTGCCACCACCAGTTTGTCTGGCGGTAGTCTCCTGGCCCGAGCGAAAACGGGAGGGCCTTCGGTGCGGATGTGATGGACCACACCGTGCTTAGCCGAAGGTGCGTCGAAACGTTGGACGAGCAGCTCTGGGAACTCTGCCAGAATCGCAGCATACGAGTCGGGGGCCGCGACGACGGCCTGGACAGTAGGGCTGGGCGAGGAGGCGATTGTCGGAGCGACGTGCTCATCTTCGGCAGAGGGACGGAGGTCGTTACCGCGGACATCAGGAACCAGTGAAAAAGCCCAGAGAAAATCTGCACCCAGGATCGCTTGTTTGACGTCGGCTATGATGAATGGCCATTCGTACGTGCGGAGTCCTAACACAAGGGACATCTTCCGTGTACCGAAAGTGCGAATTGGGCTGCCATTAACCGCGATGAGGGTGGGACCTGTCTTACCCGATCTGGTTTCGAGGTCGGTCGGCGGCACTATGCTGACGATGGCTCCCGTGTCGACCAAAAATTCTGTGTCCGTGAATCGATCATGGACATAGAGGCGCCGGTTCTGGCCAATCGTAACTGCCCCTATGTACGATCGGCCGAGGCATTTCCCACGAAGGTACAAGGCAAACGACAGTTGCGGGATTCGTTACCCCATCGTAGGTGATAATAGCACCAGCCGCGCTTGTGCGGATCTTTTTGGCGGGCTTTCGGAGAATTGGCGGGAGACGTGGCGCCATCTTGCTGTCGCTGTGGCGTGGTCACCGATGTCGAGACTTTGTTGATCGAACCACTTGCCTTGTTTTTTGCCGCCATGAGCGCATCCGCTTTCGCTGCATATGCTTCGGGGTCCTTAAAAGAACAATCCGTAAGCAGCAGTCGGACATCCTCGGGAAGTTTCTCGCGGAATGCCTGTTCAAACATCGGGCAATCCGTATGCTCACCGGCTAGCACCATCATTTCGGCCATGAGGACGGAAGGCAGTTTGTCTCCAAGCTCCGGTAGGTGCAGAAGTTTTGCCGCACCACCATGCTTATTTAACCCGAAGGTTCGCAGTAATACCTTCTTCATGGTTTCATACTTGTCTTCCGCAGGTGAATTTACGATGAACCGCATCACGCGCTTGGTTGTGTCCGGCGATAGAGCGCTGACGAGGTAGAAGTACTTCGTGGAATCGTCCGACACCTTCTTTATATGGAATTGGGCCTCGGCGTGGATAAACCAAGCTTGCGGTGCGTACGTCCAAAATAACGGAAGATGAACGCCTGCCGCGCTTGACTCCGGTGTGCCCTGCTCGGTCATCGTCAACGAGGCGTCGGGTTCCTCTCAGTCGGTGATCGTCCAGATCACGTTCGGGATCACCAATATGGCGAGTCCGAAACTTGTAAGTTGTAGACGAAGTTTATTGCAGCCGCAATACACGAATACAAAGCCAAAACAACAAGTTACAGGACAACCAATATAAACATACTGTCTTCCTTGAAGACTTCGCCGAACTGGCTAAATCGGGCGCCAAACGCGCACCTGACATCGCTGGCCAATCAGCGATGTCGTTCCCTGGACCAATCCCCACGGTCGTGCTCCCACGTGACCTCGCTGGCCAATCCGAGGGTTCGACGACCTGGACCATTCTCTATGGTCGCTACAATGTTCTGATTTAGTTTAACATTACAACAACACTTTGTAGATCTAAAGTTCTCAATCTCTGAATGTAAACTTGACAAATTGTATTGTGTAAAGTCCACAGACGCCAAGTTGTATGAGCAAAATGTGTACCTTCTCATCACAAGCATACGATACAAATAACCAGCATTAAATGCAAGGCGATCAATTTGGCCACAAATTGGGCGGCATGGTGGCGCAGCGGTAGAGTTGCTGCCTTACACCGAATGCAGCGCCTGAGACTCAGGTTCGATCCTGACTATGGGCGCCGTCTGTACGGAGTTTGTACGTTCTCCCCGTGACCTGCGTGGGTTTTCTCCGAGATCTTCGGTTTCCTCCCACACTCCAAAGACGTACAGGTATGTAGGTTAATTGACTGGATAAATGTAAAAATTGTCCCTTGTGTGTGTAGGATAGTGTTAATGTGCGGGGATCGCTGGGCTGCGCAGACAAGGTGGGCCGAAGGGCCTGTTTCCGCGCTGCATCTCTAAATCTAAATCTAAAATCTAAATACTGATGTATACTTCTGTAAGGCTGAATGTATTGCCTTAAAATTATTGCTATCTATTCTACCTAATCATTGCAAACTTTTTCCAACTTTCTCCTCCCTACTCCATAAGTTCATAAGTTCATAATTGATAGCCGCAGAATTAGGCCATTCTGGCCATCAAGTTTATTTCACCCTTCAATCATGGCTGATCTATCCTTCCCTCTCAACCCCATTCTACTGCCTTCTCCATATAACCCCTGATACCCGTACTAATCAAGAATATACCCGTCTCTGCCATAAAAATATCCATTGATGGCCTCCACATCTTTCTGTGGCAATGAATCCCACAGATCCACCACCCACTGACTAAAGACATCCCTCCACATCTCCTTCCTCACGGAACGCCCTTTAATTCCGTGGCTATGGACCCGGTCCTAGACTCTCCCCCAGTGGAAACATCCTCTCCACATCCACTCTATCCAGGCCTTCCACTATTCTGTAAGTTTCAGTGAGGTCCCCCCTCATCCTTCTAAACTCCAACAAGTACAGGCCCAGTGCCATTAACCCACTCATTCCTGGGATCATTCTTGTAAACCTCCTCTGGACCTTCTCCAGCACCAGCACATCTTTCTCAGATATGGGCCCCAGAATAGCTCATATCACTCCAAATGCGGTCTGACCATCAGTCTGAATGGGATCCTGCCCTGAAACATTGTCTGCCCATTTCCTCCCAGATACTGCTTGATCCACTGATTTTGTCTCGCATTTTGTGTTTTGCTATGATTAGCAGTTTAATCTTGCTGTACTTTACAGGAATATTCAAGGATACATGATCAGATGATCTAAAAGTGAAAGACACATCACCCATTTCACTATTCGTGATCTGCACATTACTGATGATATCTCCATTATGTTCATTCATCTCAGGAATTGTAGATTAAGAGAACCAAGTTCTCTAATACACGCGAAGATAAATACAAAAAGCTGGAGTAACTCAGCGGGACAGGCAGCATCTCTGGAGAGAAGGACTGGGTGACGTTTCGGGTCGAGAATACATGCACCAGTACAACATCGCAGAAGTACCAAGGAAACCTTTGTCACATTTCCTCAGGCACCAACATCCCATTCAACATCAGAGGTGAGGTTTTGGACAGCATGACTTGCTTTTGCCATCACATCTCAATGTTCCCAACTCACTTAGCTTTGATTGAAAGTAATGCAATCAAATGTAACGTAATGTAACGTAAGGGGAGGCCATTTAAAACTGAGGTGAGAAGAAACTTCTTCACGCAGAGAGTTGTGAATTTGTGGAATTCTCTGCCACAGAAGGCAGTCGAGGCCAATACACGATGAATTTAAAAGAGAGTTAGATAGAGCTCCAGGGGCTAGTGGAATCAAGGGATATGGGGAGAAGGCAGGCACAGGTTACTGATTGTGGATGATCAGCCATGATCACAATGAATGGTGGTGCTGGCTCGAAGGGCCAAATGGCCTCCTCTTGCACCTATTTTCTATGTTTCTATGTTTCTTTGTCTATCACATATGTTGGCATGTCAAAAACTCCGAGTATGTTCAAGCACTTTTGATTTTGAACGACCAAGCCACTTTAGTCTGTTTCTTTTACATCTAATCCATCATAATTTCCTCTTCAAATTGGAGTTCGAAAATTGTTCCAACTACTGATCTTAATCTAATTGACCTATAATTACCTGAATTAGCCCTGTCTCTCCTTTTAAAAATGGGCAATAAATGGTCCATAGTGGCAACAATCCACAATCAATAGACCTTGAAATATAATTTCTGGGACCTCAGCAATTTATTTCTCAGGATCCTGGATCCATTCTGAAAAGGCCCCGGCACTTTGTCTACTTTAGTCCGCCTGCCACATCTGAAATTTTCTTTGTCTCCATTATTATCTCATTCATCTTACTCTCAGATACTTCAGGCTTCACTTCCTCTTCGATGTGCCTCCCACTCCTTTCCTCAGGACCTTTGGCTTGAAGCTCAAATATTGTACGTAATTTATAAACTGAGTTTGGACCGGTAATCAGACTGGTAACAAGTAAAAGTCCTGTTAAATTAGTAGAATTTCCTGCTGGCATGTAATACTGATTGTTTTCATTTTCTGAATATAAACACAGGCTTGCCAGTCTAAATGTTTCCATCCTGTTGTATTTTATAATATTTCATTATACCTTGGTTATCTGTCTGTATAGATACAGCTGCATGCATTGTTTTTTAAGTGTACTTATGTTCCCTTCTCATTCCCATATATTCGATTTTGGTAACTGCATATTTCTAAGTCTTCATTTGTAATTCACTGCATGTTCACTGCTCAAACGCTATCATCCACAGCCCGAATATGTCTTTCTTTATGTTCTGTATTTATTTATTGCGTTCACGGATGGTGTGCCTGACCTTGAATCCCTATGTTACTCTCTATTTTTCTCTTGCTCTACCTTTCCCCTGCCACTCTTTGACTTCCTGAAGCAAGGGTCTCTGCTCCTCTCTTTATAATCCACAGTCATGCCAAATCTTCCACTATTTACAAAAGCCCACTTTCAGCAAAGGAAGCTCTCAGTATCTCTTGCGCAATATACATATATTATGCTTTAGATGTGCCTTAGATTTTTATAGTGATATTTTCTGGCTTTTTTTGTGTATATAAAGAACCAGAACGATCTAAGGCACCTAATGGACATCATTAACTGCATTTGAAAAATCACAGTGAACCCAGTCTTTCTATAAACTTGGGAGACGATCTCGAACAGCATTAGTGTTAATCACAGTTCACACTTGTCCTGTAACAACTTCTGCTTAATTTTGAAAAGTACTGTAATTACCTAAAGTGGTGACTCTCTCCCAATTCCTCCGTCTACGTCGCTTCTGCGCCCAAGATGAGGTGTTCCATACCAGGGGAACAGAGATGTCCTCATTCTTTCGGGAACGGGGGTCCCCCTCTCCCATCATAGATGAGACCCTCACTCGTGTCTCCTCGGTACCCCGCAGCTCTGCCCTTGCTCCCCCTCCCCCTAGTCACAACGGAGACAGAGTCCCCCTAGTCCTCACCTTCCACCCCATCAGCCGTCGCGTACAACACATAATCCTCCGATATTTTCGGCACCTCCAACGGGATCCCAACACTAGTCACATATTCTCATCTCAACACCTTTCCACCTTCCGCAAAGACCGTT
This sequence comes from Rhinoraja longicauda, assembly GCF_053455715.1. NCBI lineage: Eukaryota > Metazoa > Chordata > Chondrichthyes > Rajiformes > Arhynchobatidae > Rhinoraja > Rhinoraja longicauda. Next base: position 29,850,545 of record NC_135979.1, read on the forward strand.
CCCCCCGCAACTCCCTGGTTAACTCATCACTTCCCACCCAAACCACCCCCTCCCCAGGTACCTTCCCCTGCAACCGCAGAAGATGCATCACCTGTCCCTATACCTCCTCCCTCGACTCCGTCCATGGACCCTGACAGCCCTTTCAGGTGAGGCAGAGGTTTACTTGCACCTCCTCCAACCTCATCCACTGCATCCATTGTTCAAGATGTGGACCCTTCTACATCGGCAAGACCAAACGTAGACTGGGGGATCATTTCACGGAACACCTTCGCTCAGCCCACCTTTACCTACCTGATCTCCCGGTTGCTGGACACTTTAATTCTCCTTCCCATTCCCACACAGACCTTTCTGTCCTCAGTCTCCTCCATTGTCAGAATGAGGCTAAACACAAACTGGAGTAACAGCACCTCATATTTCGCTTGGGCAGCTTACAGCCCAGTGGTATAAATTTTGGTTTCTCGAACTTCAAGTAGCCCCGGCATTCCCTCTCTCTCCATCCCTCCCCCACACAAGTCACATCAGCTTCTCAGTTTCACCCAACAAGCAGCTAACAATGGCCTGTTTCCTTTATCATCGTTACCTTATTGCATATCTTCCATTCATTGTTCTTTATCTTTCTACATCATCGTCGTTTCCCTTATCCCTATCTGAAGAAGTGTCTTGACCCAAAACGTCATCCATTTCTTCTCTCCAGAGACGCTGCCTGTCCTGCTGAGTTACTCTAGCTTTTGTGTCTATCTTTGGAAACGCACACCTCCAGATTCAGGAACAGTTTCTTCCCAGCTGTTATCAGGCAACTGAACCATCCTATCACCAACTAGAGAGCAGTCCTGAGCTACAATCTACCACATTGGAGACTCTCAAACTATCTTTAATCAGACTTTTCAGGACTTTATCTTGCAATAAATGTCATTCCCTTTATCCTGTATCTGCACTCTGGCTCGGTACAACTGCCAATAAATTAAACTAAACTAAACTAAACTATCGCAGTGTTCAAATATTAATTTTGGCTGAGATCACCAAGAGACATCAATCCTTAATTGGATCCCCACTCTTACAGTCATCACGATCAAAATAATTGATTTTTGTTATCTCCAGACTAGGAAAGGGAAATCATGCTATGGTTCCCAAAGTTGATTCATCATCAGCAGTCACTCGAAGCGAGTATGACTGTCCTATTAGGCCGCCTGTGCGTGACTTTGTTTAACGTGGGGAGACTGGCGCACAGACAGCCACCACACGGTCCTTGACAGATCTGGGTCAGGATCCAGTGGCGTGGAGTCCAAGACGACCGGGGACCCTTTTCTGCTGCAGCCTTCATCCGCCTTCCCAGCCGTTGTGACGCTCCACTAAAGTCAGCCATCATCCTCCGCCTGTTCCACCGTTGAGGTCTTGGTTGGATTGCTCTTTGTCAGGGACCTCCCCTCGACCTTACCGTCATGGGTGACCCTACCAGGAGCGTAGCTCCAGACGGCATCGCTCTCAGGATCTCAGGACCACACAAGCTTCTCCACCACGACAAGGTGACAATCCACAGAGGAGTTGATTGTTGATTATGATGAGGCATATGCACTCACGGGGAGAATGTACACGTACATTTGGGCACGATCGTCAGGTGAGATTTTCTTTCTGACTGGCCATACCACCGCTACACCAATGCTCATGGGCATGCCTGAGACACGTAGAAAGACCTTTGGCTGATGTGATGGGCTGTGTTGGAATCATACAACCAAAGAACCAGGTAGGGGTGAAATGTGCAGTCCCAGTGAAAATGTGTTAACTCCACACAGACAGTGACAGAAGTTGGTATTGAAATCGTATTGTTGGAGCTCAGAGGTGACAGCCCTCCTGTGACCCCACCCCCCAAAAGTGCTGGATAGAATCATAGAGTGATACAGCGTGGAAACAGGCCCTTCGGCCCAACTTGCTCACACCGGCCAACACATCACAGCTACACTAGTCCCACCTGTCCGCGTTTGGTCCATATCCCTCCAAACCTGTCCTATCCATGTACCTGTGGAACAGTCTCTTAAATGTTGGGATAGTCCCTGTCTCAACTACCTCCTCTGGCAGATTGTTCCTTAAAGTCATTTGTGTGAAAAAGTTACCCCTCAGATTCCTGTTAATTCTTTTCCCCTTCACATTAAACCTAGGTCCTCTGGTCCTCGATTCACCTACTCTGGGCAAGAGACTCTGTGCATCTACCCGATCTATTCCTTTTATCATTTTATTCACCTCAACAAGACTCATAGAGTCATACAGCATGAAAACAGGCCCTTTGGCCCAACTTGCCCACACCAACCAATTTGTCCCATCTACAATTTGTCCCACCTGCCTGCGTTTGACCCATATCCCTCTAAACCTGTCCTATCCATGGACCTGTCCAAATGTTTCCTAAATGTTCCGATAGTACCTGGCTCAACTACCTCCCCCAGCATCTCGGTCCACACCCTTTGTGTAAAAGAGAAGCCCCTCAGGTTCCTGTTAAATCTTTCCCCCCTCATCTTAAACCTGTGTACTGTGGTTCTCGATTCTCCTTCCCCTGAGCAAGAGACCTAAGGGTGAGATGGATCTTTTCAGAAGAGAAAAGGGGAAGGGAATAAAATTGAAATGGACACTCAAATTGCAAAACCTTGCAGAGGAACACAAATGTTTTAGTTGTGAAATCAATCAGGACACACTTGAAAAATAACATTGTGTATTGCAAGAATTAACTCAATTTCTGATTTCTGTAATAATCTTTCATTGAAGAGTTGGAACTGTGCGTGCTTGTGTTACCAGTTACTTTGCTTTTTCTTTCAGTACAAAGAGCATTTCATGTGAGTAGCAGTGGCTGCTCCTTCAGGACCGTTGAAGGTATGAATAAGTCATAATTGGGACTTGTCCTTGACGAAAGGTATGTTCGAAATGCTGCAATATTGCACGATTTTCTACACTATTCCAGCAGAAGAAAGGAGATCAGGTATAATCACCATGCAGTTACACTCACACAGAACTTTAGCCTCTTGACTGAGTGCAGGCTGCATGTTGTGCTCAACATGCGTTTCTGATAGAAACGTATAAAATTATAAAAGGACTGGAAAAGCTAGATGCAGGTAAAATGTTCCCAATGTTGGGGCAGTCCAGAACCAGGGGCCACAGTCTAAGAATAAAGGGGAGGCCATTTAAAGCTGAGGTAGGAAAAAACTTATTCACCCAGAGGGCGATTCAGCCTCAGTCGACTATTTTGGGACATTTGCTCACCGAGGATCAGGGGTATGGCAATACTCTACTGGACTATTTGTATGAAAAATGATTTCACTGTGTTTACACTTCGCACATGTAATAATAAAAGCTCTCTTGGCAATAGACCATTATATTTCCATTGTCTCTTGCTATTGGATCACAGAAACCACCCATACCCTTATCACCTCAACGTTGGCCCACTCCAGCGATATCCAGGCCAGCTTATCTTCTACCTCCCTCCCTCCCTCCATAAACACAAGATTATGGTTAACGTTTTACTTCATATTGTTCTACTTGGATCCAATCCATAGGTCTTCCGCTATGCATCAGTGGCCTTCCACTTGCAAAAATAATAACATTGCTGAATAGCAACAATATGCCAAAGCTCAGAGAAAAGCAGGTAGGAAACCCAATGGCTGTGGAGGCCAAGCCAATGGATATTTTTAAGGAGGACATTGACAGATTCTTCATTAGTGCAAGTGTCAGGGGTTACGGAGAGATGGCAGGAGAATGGGGTTAGGAAGGAGAGATAGATCAGCCATGATTGAATGGAGGAGTAGACTCGATGGGCCGAATGGCCTAATTCTGCTCCAATAAATTATGTGCGTAAACCTACAAGGTTCAAGGGTGATTAGTTTGCGTTTTATGCATTTTGGAATTTCTTGTATAAAATTATTTTGGAATGTTTTGCTCTTTGTTTCTGCATTGTGGACAGATGGAAGGAGTGATGGTCAATGATTCAGGTGTAGTGTTGGAGCTTCCATGAATAGACGTGATGATTGATGTACCACCAGTTGCATATAAAGTAATTTTGCATGGATATGCTAGGCTTGGCAGAATGCATGCCTTGCCTTTCACATACAGCTCCTCCTTCACTGCACATTCTTCCTTCTAGTTGTTTAGTTCAGTTTAGTTTAGAAATACAGCATGGAAACAGGCCCTTCGTCCCACCATGCTCACCCATACACTAGTTCCATCCTACACACTAGGGACAATCTTCCAAAGCCAATTAACCCACAAACCAGTATTTCTTTGGAGTGTGGGAGTAAACCGGAGCACCCGGAGAAAACCCACCTGGTCAAGGGAAGTACAAACTCCATATAGACAGTATCCATAGTCAGGATCGAACCCAGGTCTCTGGCGCTGTAAGGCAGCAACTCTACTGCTGCGCCACCGTGCAGCCTGTTCTAGATTTGATGCATATAACACTTGATAGATTACACCCACCAGAGTTAGCTTGGCATTGTTGATGTCAAGTCAAGTCAAGTCAATTTTATTTGTATAGTGTGGCGAGTCTGGAAGCGGATGTGTGTTGCAGACGGAGTTTATTTGCATGGGCAAACCTCCGTGACAATCGCAACACTCAAAACTGTAGACAACCAACAAAACGTCTTCTCTAGACGGAGTTCAACACTAGACTGCTTGTCCCTCCCGCGCTGGCACACCATGTGACATCGCTAGCCAATCCGAGGGTTCGAACTCTCCCAGCCAATCCCTATGTCCCTACAATAGCACATTTAAAAACAACCCATCAGATTAGGTACTAAGGAAAAAATGAAACATACAGTAGCACACAAACATAACAGCACATTCGTGTGAAATTTTATTCTCTGGAGAGGTTCAGGTTTATTATGGTCATGTCAAGGAACAGTGAAAAGCATTTCTTTTCCTGCTGTCCGGTGAAAGCAGATACTGCTACATATGAATGCTGTCAAGCCAAACACACTAGGGACAATCTTTCACAGCCAATGAACCAACAAACCTGTACATCTTTGGGATGTGGGAGGAAACCGGAGCCCCCGGAGAAAACGTGCTTAGTTAGTTCAGTTTATTGTCACGTGTACTGAGTTACAGTGAAAAGGTTTTTTTTGCATACTATCCAGTCATCAGAAAGACTATTAATGATTACAATCAAGCTGTCCACAGGCTACAGATACAGGATAAAGGGAATAATGTTTAGTGCAAGATAAAATCCAGTAAAGGTAGTCTGAATGTCTCGAATATGGTCGATGGTAGGTCAGGACTGCCCTCTAGTTGGTGATAGGATGGTTCAGTTGCCTTATAAGAGCTGGTAAAGAACTACCACCAAATCTAATATACATGTCACCATAAGACAGGTTTAGGATGGAAATCAATTTCAGCAGTCAGCCAAATTTAGGAAAAATAGTTCACATTCTCTCTCAATTTTTGAGCCAAAGAATTTTGTGAAGTTAAAACAAAAGCCACATCTATGACATCTATCACTATTCATACATACAAAAAAAACCCCACATCAATGACTATTCATAAATAATAGGCCTTTCTTATCTTGATTGTCTTGATTAGTAGCTGTGTCAACGGTTATGGGGAGAAGGCAGGAGAATGGGGTTAAGAGGGAAAGATAGATCAGCCATTTGGCAGAGATTTGGCAATATACCTGTAAACAAGAAGCATGAATATTTTAGATCAGAAAGAAAAAAGGATAAAATACTTCAGTACTAAATTTAATTCTACTAGAAATCTTTTACTCCTGAATAAATTTTTCATAGTCGATGTCATTCCAACAGTTATACACCTTCTATATGGGAGAACTATTGAAGTTTTAAAAGGAGATAACTATTGTTTTATCTCACAGCTCAGAGAAGAATTGTGACAATTCCCTTTTCATTAAAGTGTGATTGGTGTATAAGTTCATAAGTGATAGGAGCAGAATGAGGCCATTTGGCCCATCAAGTCTTGATCAAGCCCTCTCCTTCGACAAACACATCAAACACATCACAAAGACAGCCTTCTTCCACCTCAAAAACATTGCCCGTCTCCGTCCATCCCTCTCCTCCACAGCTGCAGAAACCCTCATCCACGCCTTCATCACCTCCCGTCTGGACTACTGCAACAGCCTCCTCTATGGCGCACCCTCAAAAATCATCAGTAAACTTCAATACATTCAAAACTCCGCTGCCCGTCTACTCACCCACACCCCGATCCGTGACCATATCACCCCCGTCCTTTATAAACTCCACTGGCTCCCCATCCCCCAGAGAATCCAGTACAAAATCCTCCTCATAACCTCCAAAGCCCTCCATAACCTGGCCCCATCCTACCTGACCGACCTCCTCCACAGGCACACTCCCACCTGCACCCTCCGCTCTGCTGCTGCCAATCTCCTATCCCCCCACATCCGGACCAAACTCAGATCCTGGGGGGACAGGGCTTTCTCCATCGCTGCTCCCACCCTATGGAACTCACTACCCCAAAACGTTAGAGACTCCTCCACACTCACCACATTCAAAACATCGCTGAAGTCTCACCTGTTCAGTACTGCCTTCAACCACTGAAGATCACCTCACCTTCTGTCTCCTTTCTCTGTTCGTTTATTTATTTACTTATTTATCTATTTATTAATTTCCCTATGTTCTCTAAATCTCTGTAAAGCGTCTTTGAGTATATGAAAAGCGCTATATAAATAAAATACATTATTATTATTAAGTCTACTCTGCCATTCAATCATGGACGATTTATCTTTCCCACTTAACCCCATTCTCCTGCCTTCTCCCCATAACCGTTGACACAGATACTAATCAAGATAATCAAGATAATCAAGATAAGAAAGGCCTATTATTTTTACGACTGTTTCTGCAGTTGATTTACTCAGATGGATGTAATGATATTAAATTCTGAAGAAGGATCTCGACCCGAAACGTCACCCATTCCTTCTCCCCAGAGATGCTGCCTGAATTACTCCAGCATTTTGCGTCTATAATGATATTAAATTTGAGCAACAGCATTTGAACTCTTCATTTGCATGGTGGTAGTGGGACAAATCAGTTATTAACATGCACATCAATAATCAGACCAGACGCTCCAGAGTATGAATGTAGATGTAATGCAGCATGTCCACAAATTGCCTCCAGGGACGATGTTCTATTAACAATGAGAAGTTCCATAGTTAATGACTGAGCTTTCCCTCTACCACTGATTCTCAGCACAGCTGTCGTGCCAATTCCCACGTGTGTTCATCTGCACATGGTCAGATTCGACACACATGTTGGAGAGCAACACTCCAAACGATGTGGGGATATACATTTTCCTCTTCCACTGATTCCCGGTGGTTATGTTTGTCTACTGTGTGTGAGCTATGGTTTGATCCTTCAAGTTTTACATGTGCTTCTCCAGAATGAATTCATTTACAACATAGAAATCCTTTCAAGTATGCCAATTTAGTTTAGAGATACAGCGCAGAAACAGGCCCTTCGGCCCACTGAGCCCACACCAACCAGTAATCCCCATGCACGCGCGCTATCCTACACACTAGGGACAATGTACAATTTTTACCGAAGCCAATTAACCTACAAATCTGCACGTCTTGGGAGTGTGGGAGGAAACCGGAGCACCCGGAGAAAACGCACCTGGTCATGGGGAGAATGTACAAACTCCATACAGACAGTATCCATAGTCAGGATTGAACCCAGGTCTCTGGCGCTGTAACACAGCAACCCTACTGCTGCGCCACCGTGCTGCCCTGTTCTAGATTTGTTGCATATAACAGTTGATAGATTACATCCACCAGAGTTAGCTTGTCATTGTTGATGTGAAGTTTTATTCTCTGGGTTGGTTCAGGTTTATTCTGGTCATGTCTAGGAATAGTGAAAAGCTTTTCTTTTCCTGCTGTCCGGTGAAAACAGATAATGCTACACATGGATGCTGTCAAGCCAAACTCACATAAAATAGGTAGAGCGAAGACAATGATACAGAGTGCATCATGTAGTCCTCAGTATTGTAGTGTATTAGTTCCAGAGAAAATCTCCATTCCCTGCAAACAACAGAGTAATGGTGGGCAATGATTTTAAGCACAAACAACCCATGCAATGGTGTTGGAGAAAGGTGACCCAAAACGTCAGCCATTCCTTCTATCCAGAGATACTGCCTGTCTCGCTGAGGTACTCCAGAATTTCGTGTCAATTTTTGGTGCTGATTAAAGCTTGCCAGTGACAATTCCTGCATTCGTTCCTCTGCGCCGCGACAGATTAGACACACAGGCACAAAATGCTGGAGTTACCCAGCGAGTCGGGCAGCATCTCTGGAGAAAAATCTTTCTTTCTTTTGTATGTCAACTACAACAATCAAAAGTGGCAATCGGTGTTTCAGAGTACGGTAGTTGACGCTTTGCTACAGATTTTGCCCGTTCTGTAGAACTACCCAGGGTGCACGACAAGGATGTAAAGCAGCTCCCACCCCTGGAGAAAAATAATAGGTGACGTTTCAGGTCGAGACCCTTCTTCAGACATAGAGTCAGGGGTAAGGGGAACGAAAGATACAGATGGAACTTAAGAGAAATGAATGGACGATATTCAAAATCCACCGATAAGCAAGGAAATGTAGGGCACACAGTAGGCCACTGTTGCTTGTGGGATAGGTGTAGGGTTGCCAGTTGTCCCGTATTAGCCAGGACATCCTGTATTTTGGGCTAAATTAGTTGACGGGACCGCCCTTGTCCCTTATTAGGCCCGGGGGGTGCTGTAGGCCCAGATGCTGTAGGTCTGGATCATATCATATCATATCATATATATACAGCCGGAAACAGGCCTTTTCGGCCCTCCAAGTCCGTGCCGCCCAGTGATCCCCGGATGCTGTAGGTCCGGACGCTGTAGGTCCAGACACTGTAGGCCCGGACACTTTCGGTCTGGACACTGTAGGTCCGGACAGTGTAGGCCCGGACAGTGTAGGCCCGGCACCCGGGCGCTGCCTGACAGAGGTTGCATAGCAACCCGCCTCCCGGCCCAGGCGGCCGCCATTGGTGGAGTGGGAGCACGTGGCCGCTGGCTTGATGAGGTCACGAGGGGAGCGGGGCGGTAATGTCACCTTGTCCCTTATTTGGGAGTGAGATAGTTGGCAACCCTTAGATAGGTGACAACGTGTAAACAGACAGAGGAATTCAACTCTCTAGACACAGAGATAGTCATGGTTGAGAGCAACACTATAAACCATGTGGGGACATACAGTGGGTGCAGGGATCTTCACATAGACCTACATGTGGGGACATACTGTGGGTGCAGGGATCTCCACGTAGACCCATTGACCTTCTGAATCACTTTAATCCGACTCTTCAATTTAAAGTGGAAATTAATTTATAAATTAACATTTAGTTTTCAAAAAAATGCTTGTGGTTTTTATAATGTTCTAACGAATGAATCCTATTTTAAAAATTGTTTCATGATTAAATTGATCCATGAATTATTTAGTGTCCGTCGGTTTAGCAAGACCATATCGGCTTCTCATATTCACACATTTCGTTAATGAGTTCTAAATGGCTTATCCATCTGACTAATGTATTTTAGAGGAGGTGAGTCATAAGGTGAAGAACCTAATCCTTGGTGTAATGGCACCTTCCTTGAATCAGTGCACAACACTAAGTGCTGGAGGAATTCACTAGGTCAGATAGCTGATGGCAAGCGAATGGACAGACTAATTTTCGGGTCAGGAATCTTTAACATGAACCTGTTCTAGTTTTAGTTCTAGAGATAGACGCAAAGTACTGAAGTAACTCTGTGGGTCAGGAAACACCTCTGCAGAAAAAGGACAGGTGACAACTTGGGTCGGGACACTGCAAGGGTAACATGATATAATTGAATTGAATAATAATAATAATTGAATAAGTTTTATTGGCCAAGTTTGTACACATACAAGGAATGTGCCTTGGTGCTCTGCTCGCAAGTAACAACACAAACATACGGTAAACAATTAAGAATAAAACGTAAAGTATTAAAACATTAAGAATAAAACATTATAGTTTAAACGTGTGAATGAAATAAAATACCAGAGCAAAAGGAGGCTACTGCGAACAATTATGGTATCAACCATTATCAATTTGGTATCAACCAACACCTGCACGAGATGCAACACCTGTCCCTTTACCTCCCCCTCAACTCCATCCAAGGACCCAAACAGTCTTTCCAGGTGAGACAAAGGTTCACCTGCACCTCCTCCAACCTCATCACGCTTTCATTTCCTCCCGCCTAGACTACTGCAACTCCCTATACACTGGGATCAGCCAATCTTCCCTGTCCCGCCTGCAACTGGTCCAAAACGCCGCAGCGAGACTCCTGACGGGTACCCGTAAAAGGGACCACATCACCCCAATTCTGGCCTCTCTCCACTGGCTCCCTGTACGGTATAGAATCAACTTCAAGCTCCTCCTATTCACGTATAAAGCCCTAAATGGACATTCCCCCCCCTACATCAAAAATCTTCTAACCCCCCTCTCTAACTCCAGGTCCCTCAGGTCGGCCGACTTGGGGCTACGCACTATCCCGCGGTCTAGGCTTAAGCTCAGGGGTGACCGCGCTTTTGCGGTTGCAGCTCCTAGACTGTGGAACAGCATCCCTCTCCCCATCAGAACTGCCCCCTCCATCGACTCCTTTAAGTCCAGGCTCAAAACCTATTTCTATTCCCTAGCGTTTGAGGCTCATTGAGAAGGCGCTGTGAACTGTTTGCGTGCTACTGTATGTTTCATTTTTTTCCTTAGTACCTAATCAGATGTACAGCACTTTGGTCAACGTGGGTTGTTTTTAAATGTGCTATACAAATAAAATTGACTTGACTTGACTTGACTTGACTCATCTATTGCATCCGCTGCTCTAGATGTCAACTTATTTACATCGGCGAAACCAAGCGCAGGCTCGGCGATCGCTTCGCTGAACACCTGCGCTCGGTCCGCATTAATCAAACTGATCTCCCAGTGGCCGAGCACTTCAACTCCCCCTCCCATTCCCAGTCTGACCTTTCTGTCATGGGCCTCCTCCATTGCCATAGTGAGGCCCACCGGAAATTGGAGGAACAGCACCTCATATTTCGCCTGGGCAGTTTGCAGCCCAGTGGTATGAACATCGACTTCTCCAACTTTAGATAGTTCCTCTGTCCCTCCCTTCCCCTCCTCCTTCCCAGATCTCCCTCTATCTTCCTGTCTCCACCTATATCCTTCCTTTGTCCCGCCCCCCTGACATCAGTCTGAAGAAGGGACTCGACCCGAAACGTCACCCATTCCCTCTCTCCCGAGATGCTGCCTGACCTGCTGAGTTACTCCAGCATTTTGTGAATAAAACGATTTGTACCAGCATCTGCAGTTATCTTCTTATAACACCTGTTGTTCTTTGTTTCTACTCTCTAGTTTTAGCTCTGCCTGGGAACCTGATACCAATATGACCCTTTCCAAAGAGGTTTCTCTTGATGTTTGTTTCAATGTGGTACTTAACTCAGACGTTTTGCTGCATATTCATTACACAGATCCACCACCAATTTTCGGAAACTGGTGGTCCTTTAATCTGGTCACAGGGGGAGTATGCAGATTTCATACAATCAGAATTGAATGCAGATCGCAGTGGGGTGTGAAGCAGCAGCACTACCAATTTCTCTACACGCAGGCTCAGCGATCGTTTCGCTCAACACCTTCGCTCAGTCCGCCTTAACCAACCTGTTCTCCCAATGGCTGAGCACTTCAACTCCCCCTCCCACTCCCAGTCTGACCTTTCTGTCATGGGCCTCCTGCAGTGCCATAGTGAGGCCCACCGGAAATTGGAGGAACAGCACTTCATATTTCGCCTGGGCAGATTGCAGCCCAGCGGTATGAACATTGACTTCTCCAACTTTAGATAGTTCCTCTGTCTCTCTCTTCCCCTCCTCCTTCCCAGTTCTCCCACTTTTACCTTTCTTCACCTATATCCTTTCTTTGTCCCGCCCCCCTGACATCAGTCTGAAGAAGGGTCTCGACCCGAAACGTCACCCATTCCCTCTCTCCTAGATGCTGCCTGATCTGCTGAGTTACTCCAGCATTTTGTGATACCTTCGAGCACTACCAGCTTGCTCCACTCAGCAACTTATGTTGATGATCCTTACTTTGATGGTCATTCCTAATTCATGTGAACATGATTGTGCGACTTCTGGGTGCTTATATTCCTAAATAACTACCACATTACAATCATAATGAATCCTTGCCGAAACCTCAAGATAAAGCACTTCAAGAATTTGTCCCTAAGAAACCACAGCAAGTGGTTATTAGTGAAATTCCAAGTATGTTCAACAACCATAGCTGTACAGAACATGTAGGAAAGAACTGCAGATGCCGGTTTAATCCAAAGATAGACACAAAAAACTGGAGTAACTCATCAGGCCAGGCGGCATCTCTGGAGAGAAGGAATGGGTGATGTTTCGGGTTAAGGGGAATGAGAGATATAGACGGTGATGTAGAGAGATAAAGAACAATGAATGAAAGATATGGAGAAAAGTAACGATGATAAAGGAAACAGGCCATTGTTAGCTGTTTGTTGGGTGAAAACAAGAAGCTGGTGCGACTTGGGTGGGGGAGGGATGGAGAGAGAGGGAATGTCGGGGCTACCTGAAGTTAGAGAAATCAATATTCACACCACTGGGCTGTAAGCTGCCCGAGCGAAATATAAGATGCTGTTCCTCCAATTTGCGTCTAGCCTCATTCTGACAATGGAGGAGACACTGGACAGAAAGGTCTGTGTGGGAATTGGAAGGAGAATTAAAGTGTTTGGCAACTGGGAGATCAGGTAGGTTCAGGCGGACTGAGCAAAGGAAATCTGCGAAACGTTCATCCAGTCTATGTTTGGTCTCGCCGATGTATAAGAGTCCACATCTTGAACAAAGGACACAGTAGCTATACATCCACTGGGCCAGACAGAAATGCTAACTACGAGCAAGACCATAAGAATTGCAGGCGGGTAACCAGATTGAGCGGCACGGTGGCGCAGCGGTAGAGTTGCTGCCTTACAGCGAATGCAGCGCTGGAGACCCGGGTTCGATCCTGAATACGGGTGCAGTCTGTACAGAGTTTGTACGTTCTCCCCGTGACCTGCGTGGGTTTTCTCCGAGATCTTCGGTTTCCTCCCACACTCCAAAGACGTATAGGTATGTAGGTTAATTGGCTTGGTAAATGTAAAAATGGTCCCTCGTGGGTGTAGGATAGTGTTAGTGTGCGGGGATCACTGGCCGGCGTGGACCCGGTGGGCCGAAAGGGCCTGTTTCCGCGCTGTATCTCTAAATTAAACTAAATTCCAGCAAAAACAATCTGTACACCTGACAATAAACTAAATTGAACTGTTTATGTTGAGAGCTTTGAATAAAGTGGTCACAGGTTATCAGAGCTCTTGGTTCATGCATTTGCATTATTGATGGGGCAGTTGCTGAACAAAATCGTTTTGATGCTCAAGGGCTGAAGTGTTCTCAGCATGGCCTATACACCACAAAATATGATCAGGACACTGCAATATTATCACCCTCATACCAATCTGAAACTGGAAATATTTTGTTAGCAGAAGAATTCACAACACAGGTGGATCACCATGGCTACAGACCCTTGCTGGATTGTCCAGCTTTGCCAGACGTACAGATGTCATGGCTCTGAGCGGGGCCCACGGGTACCACAGTGGTCCACCGAGACCACGGAGGGCCCGATACACCGGCCCCTAAAGTCGGCCTCGGAAGTCGGCTATGGGAACGGATCTGCCGGTTCCAGAGCGCCGGTCGCACGGGCCAAATCTAATCAACCGCAGAAGTCCGATGAGGCTGAGATCGGCCGCCTCGCCAGGCTGAAGCACCACATTTTCAGGGGGACTTCGTGGGGGGGCGGAGGGGGGTTGGATTTCAAGTGTGCTCTCGTAATTTTGTTCGGGTTAAATGGTAGTGCCGGACCACCAGTTATCGGAAAATCAGTGGTGGATCTGCACTCCGCAAGATGTAGCCGGTAAATGATGTTTACATAACTGTTCTACATTCTCCAGCATGCCATCGCAAACTGGCAGTTTAGCACAAGCATTTTGATGAATGTTTCTAGGCAATGATGAAACACTGGTGATTAAATGAAATTATCTTAAATCTTGAAAACTAATTTCCAGTAAATATGATTAATATTGCAGTGCCCTGATGATATTTTCTTAAAAACCTCACTGAATGAGTGCTGACGATAATACTGGGGTTTGGAGGAAGTGCTGAGTCTGGCAATCTCAGGGACGGAGTTAGATTAAAGGTCCCATGGTTGCAATTGTGAGATTGCTGACGTCCATTAGGTTAATGGTTGCATCTGTTATTGATAAACAGCACCCTCATTAACAGATTCGCTTATTCATCCAAGGCAGTTTTACCAGGGATGCTATTAGCTTGTTCTGCTAAGCAAAAGCAATTATATTTTATATAGCAAGAGAAAAGAGCGAGGAAGAGAGAAAGAGCAAGAGGGGAATGAGAGAAAAAAGCAAAATAGAGAGCAGAGAGAAAGAGTGAACGAGAGAGAAAGAGATAGGGAGGGAGGGAGATAGAGAGAGGGAGAGAGAGGGGGAGACAGGGGGAGGGGAGGAGGAGAGGAGAGAGAGAGAGAGAGGGGGAGAGAGGGGGGGAAGAGAGAGAGAGAGAGAGAGAGAGAGAGAGAGAGGAGAGAGAGAGAGAGAGAGAGAGAGAGAGAGAGAGAGAGAGAGAGAGAGAGAGAGAGAGATGAGACGAGAGAGAAGAGAGAGAGAGAGAGAGAGAGAGAGAGAGAGAGAGAGAGAGAGAGAGAGAGAGAGAGAGAGAGACCTTTGAAGATTGTGTCGAAGGAAGAGGGACAGAGGCAGTGGGAGTGTCTCGTGAAGATTAACGGTGCATTGTTGGCTCCCATTCGCTTTGGGAGGGGGGTACGCCAGGGTGCCCCATGTCTGGGCAGTTGTACTCGGTCTGTGTGGAGCCATTCCTGTGTCTTCTTATGAGGCGGTTGGCAGGCCTCGTTCTACCAGGACCGGGGGTGGAGGTGGTTCTCTCGGCCTATGCCGATGACATTCTCCTTACGTTTACTGACCCTGTTGACCTGCGGAGGATGCGCGAATGCCAGCAGGTGTTCTCAGCTGCTTCGTCCGCTAGGATCAACTGGAGTAAGTGCTCCGGATTTCTAGTGGGCCAGTGGCAGGTGGACTCCCTGCCGGAAGAGATGAAGGATTATGCGTGGAGCACCATGCACCTCCTCTACCTGGGGATCTACCTGAGTCCCACTGAGGATGCTTGGCCGGCGAACTGGCAGGAGCTAGAGACGAAAGTCGTCGCCCGGCTGGGACGCTGGTCAGGCTTGCTTAGGGTTATTTCTTTCCAGGGTAGGGTGCTGGTCATAAACCAGCTGGTGGCCTCAATTTTATGGTACCGGCTGGCCACTCTTGTCCCGCCCTCTACCTTTGTAAATGCTGTACAGAAGAGGTTAGTGGATTTCTTTTGGGGAGGGAGGAAACACTGGGTCTCAGCCGCAGTCCTGAGTCTCCCGCTAGAGGAGGGTGGCCAGTCCTTGGTATGCGTGCGTACCCAGGTGGCGGCTCTCCGTCTCAGGACTCTGCGGAGGTATGTGTACGCGGAGCACCCTCCTAGGTGGCACGCTCTGGCCACGTATTTTTTCCGCCAGGGCCAGTGCCTAAGGGGGGTTTGGCGGCTCCCGGTGGCGGGCATCAGTCGACCCGCCACGCGGGACATGCCAAGCTTTTACCGCGATGTGTTGAGAGTGAGGAATTTGGTCATCTTCAGTCAGCGCGTTGCTCCTCAGGGGGAGGGGGTGTTGTGGCTGTGTGGGGGGGCGGTCCTCACCCTGTTGTGGTGGGTGTCGGGGAGCGGCGTGTGCTTGGAGTGATTCTGGCCGAGCTTACCCCGGCTCCGCGGAACTGCTCATTGGGCCCAGGCTCCGGAATATTTCCCGGGAGCCGGCCCCACACAACTTGAGCCGCCTCTCCCAGATGCCAGCATGCCGTTCCGTGATGCAGGCAGACGTTTACTGTATAGGATGCTCCTGCACACTCTGCACCTCCTCGCCTTCGTCTTCCGTCCGGATACGCCGTGGGCGATCCGTGTTACCACCTGATGGCGGGGGTGGTCCCCAGTGGATGTCTCTCTACAAGGGAGTCCTCCCCTTTACATCGGGGACCTGGGGTGGAGAATGTTGCACAGAGCCGTTGTGTGTAACAAATTTTTGAGTCGGTTCACGGACTCGCCGGCCGCCTGTATTTTCTGTGGCGAGGAAGAGTCCGTGTTCCACATGTACATGGAGTGTGTGAGGTTGCTGCCCCTGTATGCGTATCTGAAGGGTTGCTCCTCAAGTTTTGGCTGCATTTCAGTCCTACGATCCTGGTGTTTGGGCTCGGGGTTGGGAGTGGGGAGGGCCGGTCAGGAGGGTGGGATTTCCCTGTCGGTTTGCTCTTGGGCCTGGCCAAGGTGGCCATTCGTGGGTCCAGGCAGCGGGCGGTCGATGGTTCTTGCCAGAGTGGCTGCCTCCCCCTCTTCCGGGCCTAACGTCCGTGCGCGCGTGTCCCTAGAGAGGGAACACGCGGTGTCCACGGGGACGCTGGAGGCCTTCCGTGAACGCTGGTCACCGTGGGGGGTTGAGAAGCATTGTAAATAATGAAGGCAATGTTGTATTATAATGATTACCTGATGTTTTGTAATCTCTGATTGTGGTTTTGATGTGATGTATCATGTGATTGTGCTGAATAAAGTCTTTGAAAAAAAAAAAAAAAAAAAAAAAGAAGAGAGAGAGAGAGAGAGAGAGAGAGAAGAGAGAGAGAGAGAGAGAGGAGAGAGAGAGAGAGAGAGAGAGAGAGAGAGAGAGAGAGAGTATCTCTGTCCGTGCGTGCGTGTCGCTGGAGAGTGAACACGCGGTGTCCACGGGGACCCCTGGAGACCTTCCGTGGGCGCTGGTCACCGCGGGGGGTTGAGAACATTGTAAATAATGAAGGCAACATTGTACTATAATGATTACTTGATGTATTGTAACCTCTGAATGTGGTTTTGATGTGATGTATCATGCGTTTGTGCTGAATAAAGTCTTTGAAATAAAAAAAATTAAAAAAAGAGAGAGAGAGATAGAGAGAGAGAGAGAGAGAGAGAGAGAGAGAGAGAGAGAGAGAGAGAGAGAGAGAGAGAGAGAGGAGAGAGAGAGAGAGAGAGAGAGAGAGAGAGAGAGAGAGAGAGAGAGAGAGAGAGAGAGAGAGCAAAATAGATTTCTGTTGGTAAAGTTAGATTCAATAATGTTTATATTAATTTGGTCGTGGAAATGCGTTGCGTTACTGGCCATATCGGCATTTAATATTCATTCCAATTGACCTTGAAGGCTGTGTGTGGTAAGTTGCTTTCTCATTGAAGGGTTGTCAGGCAGAGAATTTCAGAACTGATGGAAGATTGGTGATAAACTTCCAACTCCAAGTGAGTTGGGAACTAGGTGGGCCGAAGGTGGGGACAGGGGGGACTGGAGTTGGTCCGAGACCCCTGCTGTCCCCTCCTCCCAGGAGATTGCAAACCACAGATATCTTGTGATGGATATATACATACATACATACATATATTATATATATATATGTGTGGTGTGTGTGTATATATATTATACATATTTATAAATATGTGTGTGCAAGAGAGATTTGAAGGTGCTCGACATGGGATGTGGAGTCCTGGGAGAGCCTGTCAGCTGACCGTACGAGGTGGAGAGGTATCCTGAACCAACATCTCAAAACGGGGGAAGAGAAACTGATGACGCAGCGGCAGACAAGCGGGCACGCAGAAAGGAGCGCGGCAACTTCAACAGACCAGAGACCACACACAAACGTGACCTTTGCCACAGAGACTGTCACTCCCGCCTTGTCTCTTCAGCCACAAGAGACGTTAGATAAAGCTCTAGGGGCTGGTGGAATCAAGGGATATGGGAGAAGGCAGGCACGGGGTATTGATTGGGACGATCAGCCATGATCACAATGAATGGCGGTGCTGGCTCGAAGGGCCGAATGGCCTACTCCTGCACCTATTTTCTATGTTTCTATGTTTCTATGCTCTATCCGAGGTGTGGAGCAAGCAGCCAACTCGGATGCATCACCCATGGTCAGCCATGACTGAGGGGGACTAAGAAGAAGACATGTATGTGTATATATATATATATATATATGTATATGCACACATATATGTGTGTGTGTAGTGTACGGGGATCACTTTTATTTTTTCGTGTCATCACACAGCTGTTTGCCAACAGCGAGCAAATGTTAGTGCCTCGTCGTTGGCCTCTGCAAGATCCTTAACAGTGCATGTGTCATGCAGCATGTCACAGCTCAGGAGATGTTCCATAGTCTGGAGGCCCCGTCACATTCGCAGTCTGCCGCATCTTCAGTACATCCCCACTTCAGTATGTTGGATTTGCTCCTCCCCACGCCTGTCCGCAGTCTATTGAGGACTGTGCCAGGTTATCCACGGTTGGTGGGAACCTGGTGGGAGTTTCTCAGAGGGATCGATTGCCACGTGAACGTCTCCGGAGATTTTTCTACCCTCTCTTCCCAGAGTTTGAGCCTTCCTGGACGATGCACTGCAGTCCAGGGGATGGACAGAAGAAAGGAGACTTCTGCGTGATTTGAAACACTGAGGTAGCAAAGGGGGTGTCTTTCATCCTCTGATTGTCTGAGGATGGATCACTGATCGGTGTGGACTCGGTGGGCCGAAAGGCATGTTTTACGCGGTTTATCTCCAAACTAAACTAGGTGATAATGAGTTAGACAGATAGTGAAACTCAATCGGATGACAGTGAAACTAGTACCCACGACTAGGGTGGGGAGGGAAGGAGAGAGAGGGGATGCAAGGGTCACTGGAGAAATCAGTATTCATATCGCCGGGTTTTAAGGTTTCTGGTTTCTTCAAGTGAAATTTCTAATTTATTTCCAATTGTAGCAGGAGTTGTAGCAAGCTAATGCTACAGACTCCAATGTCAACTTGTGTTGTATTCTGTTCTCCCCAGGGATCCTCCTTCCTCATTGTTGTCAGCTCCTCAGCCACAAATCACACTGGGCTCCTTCAATTCTAACATTTTGTGCATCACTGATTTCTTGAGGGCTATCATTGGCAATCATTCTGTCAGCTGTCTTAGACTAAAGCTCTAAAATTCTTCGCTAAACCTCGCTGCCATACTAAAACTCTTTCTATCACCTTTAGATTTCTTCTAAATCCCACCTCTTCGAACGAGCTTTGGACTCAAAGTTATAGAGTTAATGACTGTACAAACCTACGTAAAGTGCCTTGAAATATTTAACTGTTTTCAGGGTCTATTAGTCCTTGCAGTCATGAGAAGGCGAGTGGCGATTGTTCCTAATTCACAGGGGGTTGGATCATGTTCACTGATAGTCCGTGGGGTCCTGCTATGCTGGTAGTTGTTCAGATTCCAGTGAGTGCACAGTGAAAAGATAGATGTTGGACATGTTTCGAAGGTCTACCTGACTGTGCAGTCGGTCTCGAAGATTCATCATGAAGCCAAGAGTCGAGCATTGACTCTCTGGGGAATGCACTTTGTATCCAGAATGCACTTTGTATCCAGCCCACAGTGTGTGGTAGGGACTCTGATCCCATCCATCTGAACATGATTACCAATGTTGTCATAAAAGTTGTGCTCCGATAACTGCCCGACTTTCTTCACTTTATTTCATTGTTCCATTATTTGTTGGTTTTAATTTAGTTTAGCTGTAAAATTAATTTCAAAGATTCTGCATGGGTAAAAAAGTTGAGAAACGCTGTTTAGAGATACACTGCAAAAACATGCCTTTCGGCCCACCGAGTCCACACCGATCAGCGATCCCCGCACACTACACACACACACATATATATATAATGACAGAATGATTGCCAATGATAGCCCTCAAGAAATCAGCGAAAGTTGTGCTGTTAGAAACAAAATGACATTGTAGTAAAGCAATAACTTATTTAAAGCTTATTCTGGTTGGTGGAAGGTGTTGCAAATCCATTCAGAGTCATTATTTTGGAACTGCTGAGAAAGAATATCTAGTTATGTTACCAGGAAAGTCAGACCGTCTC